>NW_018164529.1:61048-93316 GCF_001263595.1 Phalaenopsis equestris
TACCTTGATTTAACCTCTTTATTATCCCTTTTAAAAAATTTTCAAAAAATTTACCCATGGGATAAAAATGAAGCTTAACCATGGGTGTATGGCTGGCTTTAAATTAGCTATGGCATTTGGTGTAGGAGACCATGAGGAATAACTTTCATGAAGGGTGAAAGTCATTTTGAGGTCAATTGGTTAATCAATTTGGTGGATTTTTGGTTTTGGACCCATTTTAAGCATGTTGGGCTATGTTTCGGTCAGACTTGGGCTAGCCATGGGCTAAGTCCAAATTGATTGTTGTATTTGGTCTAAAACATCATAATGAACAACTTTCATGAAGGATGAAAATTGTTTTAAAGTTGATTTGGTGGTCAACTTAGGCGGATTTTGATACGTTTTGATTTTAGACCCAAATTAGGCATATGGATCTAATTTTGGTCAAACTAAGCTCAAATTGATTGTTATATTTGGTCACAAATGACCTTATAAAGGATTTTCAACGAAAATTGGATGCCAATTTGAGGTCTAAGGCATTCAATTGTTGAATTTTGGGGTGTTTCAATTGAGCTTGAATTTGGTTTAAATTAGTCACATGTAAGGTGAATTTGAGTTTAGGATTGAAATTTGGGGAGATTGGGTCCAAATTGATGGACATTTGAAATAAATTTGGGGAAATTGGGCCTTTAAAGGTAATTTTAGGGGTTTTGGTCAAAATGGTCAAATTGATCAGATTGAATCCAATTGAAGGGTCTAAATGGGTTTTGGGAACATTTGGAGTGATTTTGGAGGTTTTGGGAAAGTTTGGGGTGCCAAGGGTATTTTTGTAATTTTGGCAATTTTGGGGGTATTTTGGTTAAAGATGGCCAAATTGACCAAATTGGGCCATATGGTAGTTGAAAGTAATGAAATTGGGAATATTTGGGATTTATTGAGAATTTTATAGGATTTTTTAATTTTGGGTTAAAGGAAAATCCTAAGGGCAGTTAAGTAATTTGGGAGTGTTTGGGGCAAAAGACCCAAGATTAGTATTTCAAGTTGATTTGGATAATTATCCATTCTAAATGAACCATGGATCAATGAAATCCCCATTTTGGGTTCTTATGTATTGGTTTTAGCCAGGGTATTGTGAGGATATTGTGTACCCTTACTCCAAACCAGCACCTAGGGTCAATCCTAAGGCCAAGTAATCCTATAGGGACTCTTCTTGAATTCTCTCATAATGATCTTACCTACTAAATGGTAGAGGTTAAGATCAATATGTGGAATTTCAAGTTGAGTAAAGAGAAGAGTTTTTGAATTTCTAATGGTGAGGGTACCTTTTCTAGTTCTCTAAGACTAGTCAATAGGAAAGTCCTATGGCTAGACCTAGGCTACTAAAGAAGTTTCTAGACCTCAACCAAAAATGAGGTCAACACTCTCCCAAAGCGCTTGATTTTACCTCATCAGCCTGATGTATCCATTGTTTATTTTGATTGAACCAAAACCATTTGATCATTAAATTTACTCTGATCCCCTACAAAATAAGGTCTCAGTCCATGATTATTCACTTTAAATACTTTCTCAGTTTTAGGATCTTTGATATCCACAACAAATGGTTCAATCCACATAGACCTAAGTTTGCCTGGAAATAATCTTAACCTTGCATTATATAGCAAAACTTGTTACCTTAGCTGAAATTTTTTTATACTTTCTCAGTTTTAGGATCTTTGATATCCACAACAAATGGTTCAATCCACATAGACCTAAGTTTGCCTGGAAATAATCTTAACCTTGCATTATATAGCAAAACTTGTTACCTTAGCTGAAATTTTTTTATAAGAATCCTTCGATCTTGCCACATCTTCATCTTTTCTTTGTAAATCTTAGCACTCTCATAAGACTCATTCCAATCTCTTCAAGCTCATTTAATTGTAATAATCTTTTTTCACCAGCATCTTTCAAATTATAATTGAACTCATTAATCAACCAATATGTTTTATGCTTAGGTTCAACTGGTAAATGACAAGCTTTCCTAGATATTAGCCTATACGGGGACATTCCTATAAGAATTCTATATGCAGTCCTATAAGCCCACAAAGCTTAATCAAGTTTTACACAAAGCATAGTCAAGTTTGATTGACCAATCCATTTTTGTTGGATTAAAATATTTTTCACAAATCTTTTAATTTTTTGATTGGATAATTCAACCAAACCACTTGTCTGAGGATGACAAGTAGTAGTAATTCTATGGTTTATATGTTATTTCTTTAATAATTTCTCCACTATGACATTTCTGAAATGACTTCACCCCATCAGTTATGATAACTCTCGACATCCCAAATCTACAAAATATGTTTGTTTCAAAAAGTTTGTAACACTTTGAGCTTCACATTGAGTTAAAGCAATAACTTCTATCCATTTGAATACATAGTCCACTGCTAACATTATATATAAATTTTTGAAAGATGGTATAAATGGTCCCATGAAATCTAATCCTCAAAAATTAAATATTTTAACTTCTAGCACATAATTGAGGGGCATTTCATTTCTCCTAGAAATATTGCAAACTTGTTTGCATCTATCACAAGTTTTGATATAAAAAATAACATCTCTCAAGATAGTAGGCCAATAAAATCCAGATTGTAAAATTTTGTATGTTGTTTTATCAACTCCAAAATGTCTCCCAAAATCAGAATTATGACATTTTTGGATAATTTCATAAATTTCTTCTAAATGTACACATCTTTGAAGAATCAAATCCTTTCCTAATTTATATAAAAATGCGTCATCCTAGAAATATCTTTAGAAATAAATTTTCTCTTCTGTTGGTATGTCATTCCATATGATATAATTTCACTAACAAGAAAGTTTACAATGTCGGCATACCACGGAACACGCAACTCATTAATATTGAATAATTTTTCATCTTGAAAATGTTCATTAATTTCTTTTTTCAAAACAGAGTGATTTTTCTATTTCAAGTCTGGACAAATGATCAGCAATTTGATTTTCAGTCCCCTTCTTATCTACTATTTCAAAGTCAAATTCTTGCAAAAGAAGAATCCATCTTATAAGTCTTGTTTAGCATCCTTCTTTTCCATTAAGTACTTAATAGCAGGATGATCTGTATGCACTACGCAATGAGTTTTAATTAAATATGATCTAAATTTATCAATGGCATATACTATTTCTAATAACTCCTTTTTAGTTGTTGTATAATTAATTTGGGTTTCATTAAGAGTTTTACTAGCATAGTAAATTACTTTGAAAATTTTATCATATCTTTGTTCTAAATCAGCTCCAATAACATCATCTTTAGCATCACACATTAGTTCAAAAGTATTTCCGCAATCTGGTGAACAATCTGGTGAAACTATAATAGCAATCTGGTGAAACTATAATAGGTGTAGTGACTAATTTTTCCTTTAGTAAGTCAAAAGATTTTAGACATTCTTCATCAAAATTGAAAATTACATCTTTCTCCAATAAATGGCACAAAAAATTAGCATTTTTTTAGAAGTCTTTATTATTTCATGTTTAGAATCCAACATGTCATAAAAAACTCTTAATTTCCCTTACATTTGTTAGATAAGGTAAATTAATACTTACATAAATTTTAGCAGGATCCACTTCCATACCATTTTCTGATATTTAATGTCCTAATTCAATTCTTCCTACTACCATAAATGGCATTTTTCCCAATTAAGTAATAATTCTGTTTCTTGACAATACTTAAGAGGCAATACTTAAGTGGTTTTGATAAATGTTCTAAACATGAGTTAAATGAAGTTCCAAACACTTATGAATCTTCTATAAACACTTTAATACATTTTTCAATTAAATCACAAAAAATTACTATCATACATCTTTGAAAATGTAGCAGGGGCATTAGATAAACCATAGGGCATTCTTCTAAAAGGAAATGAACCATACTAACTGGTAAAAGTTATTTGAATTTGGTGATAACCAGTATATCCATCCAAAAAATAAAAGTATTTAAGCTCAGCTATTTTATCCAACATTTAATTTAGAAAGGGTAATTGAAAATGATCTTTCGTTGTAGCAAGAATTAATTTCCTATAATCAATGCATATTTACCACCCTTGACTTGTCTAGTTGGTATTAATTCATTATGTTCATTCACAGCCATAGTTACTCCTCCATTCTTAGGAATGCAGTGAATTGGACTAACTTATGCACTATCTAAAATAGGGTTGATAATTCCAGCATGTAACAACTTTAAAATTTCTTTCTTTACAACTTCTTTCATAACAGAATTCAATCTCCTTTGAGTATTAGCTATGGGTTTGCAGTTCTCTTCCATATGAATTCTATGCATACAAATTGAAGGACTGATTCCATTAATATCAACTATTATCCATCCAAAGGCTTTCTTGAAATTTTTAAAAATTTTCATCAATCTTTCTTCTTCTTCCATCATTAACTTTGAGGAAATTATAACTGATAAAGTAGAGAAATCACCTAATAAGACAAAATTTTAAATGACCAGGAAGTAATTTCAACTCAAGTTATGGAGGTTTTTCAATTGATGGACAAAACGATTGATCTTTTTCTATCATGTCTAAAATTTCAAAACCTTGTCGAACATAGTTTGAATATTCCTTATAAAGATCTTCACATACATCGATCTAATTCCTCTTCTTGCTCGTGTTCCAAATCTCTTACTTCAGATTTTTTTTCATAATTTGTTTTGAAATGACATTCACTTAGACATCTTATAACATCCATTCTATAAAATTCATCATCTTTACCATTTGTAGGATATTTCATTGATCTTGAAATGTTTAAAGTAACAGCTTGATCTTGGACATGCATAGTTAATTCCCTTTTTTGCACATCTATCATTGCTTTTCTTGTGGCTAGGAAAGGTCTCCCCAAAATGATTGGTATTTCTTTATTTTCCTCCAAATCCAGCATAATGAAATCAACAAAAAAGATAAATTGATCCACTTTCACTAGGACATGTTCTATAACTCTTTTAGGGTACGTTATCAAACAAATTGCTAACTGCAGAGTTAAAGTAGTAGGGGTTATTTCTATTAGTCCTAATCTTTTAAATATTGATAATGGCATAAGGCTAATGCTTGCACCTAAATCGCATAATGCTTTCCCATAAAATTTGTCTCCTATTGCACATTAAATTATAAAGCTACCAGGATCTTCAAGATTTTTTAAAAACTTTTTCTGAATTATATCACTACACTCTTCACTAAACGGAACAGTCTCATTATAGTAAATGCATCAGATTCATGTATATTGGGTTCTTTCTTAAGATTCATCTCTCAGAATGCCATTGAAAATTATTGGTAGTCATTTCTTCAATTAAAGCATAAGCATCATGAAATGGTTTTACCATCAATGAACCACCAGCAGCGGCATTGATAATAGATCTAAGAGATCCAGCTAATGCATTATAAAAAGTTTGAATTATTAACCAATCTGGTATAGCATGGTGTGGACACTTTCTTAAGAGTTCATTAAATAATTCTCATGCTTCATAAATAGATTCCACTCCAAAGTGATTAAAAGATGTAATGTCATTTATAAGCTTTGTATTTTTTGATTGTGCAAACATTTAACAAGGAATTTTTTTGCTAAATCACCCCAAGTTCTGATAGATCCAGGTGCTAAATTCAAACACATCTTAGCTTTATCCCTTAGTGAGAAAGAAAATAATCTAAGTCTTATGACATCATCCGATACACCATTATATTTAAATTTAGCGCACAATTCAATAAAATTGGCAAGATGTAAATTTGGATCTTCAGTTGGTGATCTCCCAAAGAGATTATTTGATACCATTTGGACAATAATAGGTTTAATTTCAAATAAATTAGCCACTACAGTATATTTTTGAATACTACAATGAAGTACATCTACCGTAGGGTTGATATAATCTCGTAAAGGTCTAAATTCTTGATGAATTTTAGTATTTTGATCATTTTTGTTTGTCACTTATGTAATTTTTTTAGATTTTTCAAAGCCTTAATTTTTTTTTTCTGTTTCTGATTTTCTTAACACTCTCTATTTTAGAATTATAGGGCACTAGTCCTTCAAAACCTGAACTACACATACATTAACATAAAATAAAATAAAATAAAATAAAACAAACAAAAAATTTAAAGTACTACAATAAGATATTCTTGTAATAACTCTTAAAGTTTAAATAAGAATTTATAAAATAGAAATTCTCTTTCAATCAATCTCCCCGGCAATGACGCCAAAATCTTGATCCTGATTGTTTATATGCAACAGTATAACATTGTATGCACTTACTAAGTAATATAGGATTTTTTGATTAAACCTCGAATATCGAACCCACAGGGAGGGTTTATAATATGCACATCTAAATAACAAACTTTCTATTTCAAAAAGACAATTACATAAATTATAGATGTTTTTACAATAATTTAAATTTAATTCTTTTTGGAATTTTTTATATTTTAACAAAATAGAAACAACTTCTAAATATAACTTAAGTTTATGTAAAAGAAAAATACTGAATATGAAATAGTTTTCTTCTTATCATGATTCACTAATAAGTAAATGAATTTTGTTGTGGAATTATTCAAATTGTGTTGTGCCAAAGAGAAGCACTTTTGTTCTTTACCCTTACTTGAGATGCTACAAAGAACAATGGCTAATTTCAAGTTTGAATAGTTCTGAAGACCGGCTAGGCAGGGAAGATACCAGCTCTCACACTAGAGTTCCCTCGATCCCCTCTACCTGGGGGCTAATATCTCATATCAGGGCCTAAAATAATAAATCAAGTTGGATGCTTTATACTGTCACTCAAAAGTCCTCTAACTCTACACCCTTCTTAGCTTATTTCTCTATTTATTTGTACTAAATCATATGAATTACATTCACATTCATAAAACCTCATGTGATTCTTTGCAATTGTTGACTAAGACAATGCCATCTCGTTTCTTACATATTCTCACAACAAACTTTAACATCTAGATGGGTCTAAATGAAGAAGTAAATACAGTACATTGAATTAAATCATCACAACTTCTTACAACATTAAAGATTAATACTCTCCACAACTTCCATCCAACACTTAAATTGCTTATCATTTTAAGGATAAAGAGAAGGAAAACTACTTAGAATCAATGGAGAAAACAAAACCACACATTAGTTTAAAATAATAAATCATTGTCAAACCAACAAGAAGTCTTGATTAAAATCAAAAGTAGTTTAAAAATAAAGAAAAAAAACTTAACTCAAATCCTCTACGAAACTCTTGAATTTGTTTTGAAACTCTTCTCTCTTACAACTCTCTCTCACAATAAAACTAAAAACTAAATAGAAAAAATAAATTTGTGGTGCCTAAAAAACCTCTCTAAAAGTTTCTCCACTAACTATTTCAAGAACTTATCAGGACTCCGCCCTTTTTTCTCTCAACTTTTTTCTTTTATGATTTTCCAAGAAGTGTCTTGGTATCTCTTCAAAATCTATCCTGATTCGATGTATTTTCAAAGGGTTGCCTCCTTTCATAAGTCTTTTTACCATATTTTTGTTTCAAGTGGTCTTAACCACCCACTTTAGCCAACAAGTGCCTCCAGTGTCCCTTGAAAATTAGAAAAAATGAACTAACCCATCAAATAAATGCCTCTGGCGCTTAAGAGCGGGGCCTCTGATGCTTAAGCGCGGGGTCTTTGACGCTTAGGTGCGACCTTCTTTATTTCTTCGACGCATAAGCACCGGATCCGGCGCTTCAGTGCCAAAACACTTTTGCACCATTTTTGCATTTTTCCTCCAAATTTGATCCTTTTTTCACTCCTTTTAGCATTTTTTACATTTTTACTTGTAACTGAAAGAAAAACATACAAATATCTTCCATTAAAGCATAATAGCTCAAAAATATGTATATAAATGTGTCTAAAAATACTATATATTTTAGGTGTATCAATATCCAACGAAACAAAACTATTGGCATGATGTCCTAACATCAAGATGTTCCACTAGAATTGTGGGTGTTTAAGTGTTTAAGTGGGCGGCCTCATTTATGTGAATATTATATTTAGAAGCCATATTAAAAGTTAGATTGTGTTTCCCACAAACGGCACCAACATGCCAATTTATTCATGGTGGTAGAGTAATAATTAAGGACCTGACATTGTACGAAGATCTAGAACACACATAAGATGAAAAAGAGTATTGGGAGGAGACGCCAAGTTTCCTTATGTGAAAAAACTTTAGAAAAGAAAAAAAATCACGTTTTCTAGAAAAGTCAAAGTAATCAACTCCTTAATGGCAAGTATTTGGGTAGGTTCTTCTCATACAACAAAAAAAATAGAGTTACAATTTTAAACATAAAAATATATATTTGTCTTTAATAGCTAATAGGAATATAGATGTTAGAAAATTTGACAACAGTCCTAGTGTTGCTATAAAGGCAACATGTAGTGGTCGACTACTGCTGGAGGTCGGCGATGTTATGTGGGGGCGACCAATGATGGTCAACAGTGGCAAATGGTTACAGAAACCCATGGTTGATTATGGCCAGTCGATGGTGGTTACATTTTAGGTTTTCTCTTCATATTAGGTTATGAAATTTCACTTCTATTCTTCTCCTCCCCCCAAGTAATATGAGTGGGCTTATTTATAGCTTCTTAGAAAGTCATATTTTAGACTTTTGTCACATAGTCTTCCTAATCACAATCAGACAATCCATGTTGGTAGCTATTGATCTCATGTAACTTCGTAATGACTTGCGCACCATAATTACATCAGACTTGAGCGGCCATAGACCCGTCGGATTCCTCTCATCGAGACAATCAATTGATCTATAAATAAGTCAAATTTGAAGTGAATTTAACAATTTATTTGGACAAGCCAAAGGCCCTAATTGTGCTTCAACGGTTACATTAGGGCACGATTTGACGTGAATTGAACCAATTATACAGTCATTATTTTCATAATTCCGACACGCTCAAGATCGAAGCTTGGACAATCATGAATTTAATCTTCAATGATTTTATTTGAAAACAATGCTGAGATTCTTGTCAAGTGATAAACATTTGTTGATGACACTCAGTCTTATTAAAAATTAATCGAAATATTTTTAAAATATAAAACTATATGGATGTAGAATCTGCTCTATTTTTACTGGAGAAAAAAATCTTGAATATAAACCATTCTTTTCCTGGAGAAAAATAAAATATTTTGCCTTTAAAAACTGCCTTATAATGACAGTCTTGATTCTTCTGCAGTGAAGTTAAGCGAACATACTATTCTACTTAAATAGATCATTAAAAATACATTAAAACAAAATATATTACAATTATGAGTACAATATTTTAAATATAAACTTATTTTCAGAGTTTAGCGTTACTTTTGAACTAGTACAAGCATAATAATTTCGTATCAAGCGCGGCTTAAGAAACATCATAATGGACCGAAACAAATTGGGTCCACTAAGGCACCATCCAACCGTAAAATCTAAACTACCTAAGTGCCTAATTTGTCCTCCCTAGAAACGTTTAATAAATTTCACTGACATGTCATAACAAAATAAAATTTGAATTCTGTATGATTCTCCAAGTGGCTATTGCAGCAAATAGTGGAAAGCTAAGTTGTATCCACGTGGTAGGTCATCAAGATAAACAACAAAATGTATGTCATTTCTAAGTTTTTGTTTGAATCTTCCTGCTTCAGCCAATGCCAATTATCAGCGGTGGAACTTTAACGAATTGAATTGAATGCATGGTCTATAAACAGTGAATCTTAGAATAATACATGGGAAATTAATGCATCGCCGTTTCGTTTGAACATTCGAATGAAAAGTCTGGTCGTAAAAGCCCGATGATCAAGTTCAACGCACGAGATAACGTCATATGCATGATTGGAAAATAATATTTCAATTGAAATGTATATAGTCATAAAAGCCCAAAGATAAAGTTCAAATCACGAGACAGCAACATTTGCATCATTGGACATATTAATTCCTGGTATATTTGGTGAAAGCATAAGGCGACAATCGAATTTGACAGCATAGATAGCTGCTCGATCAAATGGGTTGCCAAGACAACTCAATGAATTCAACCACATAAACTCAGCAGATATAGTCATGTATTTAACAAATATTAATTAGCTCAACCACTTTGTATGGCGCTTCACCCAATATGTTCGACAAGCCTGACAAGTTATTTCCTTAAGTCTGAGGGCCTTCATCAACTTGTCCCATAGCCGAACAACGCAATCTGATACAATATAATATACACACCGCTACATGATAATTTTATTCTGATGTATTTTTCCTTTTATAATAAATTATAAGGGCTTTCTCTTGTTTTATCTCCGTAAACAGATTTTTGCTGTATTTCTACTCTTCTACTTTTACAAACACTTAGGTATGAGAGCACTGGCAATCCAGAATCTTACATCTAATAACGGAATTAGTTAAATGAAAATTTATATATATTTACAAAGGCCAATATCGTCCCGATACTTATTGCTAGCTGCTCTTTCGTTCATTGTGTGTCCCTGAAAATTGTAGCAAAAGAAGAATATCACAAATTTTATTTTATGAAAAAGGAAATGATTTCATGAAAGAAATTTTGTGTATCGTTTATTAGATTTTTTTTCGAGATCTGGACAACACAACGAGTGCCACTATTAGTTTTCTCAAGAAAATAAAGTGTTTTCCCAAGGCAGCATGGTTTATAGGAGAGTGAAAAATAAGATTTGTATTTGTAGCACTATTTTATCATAATGGACTACAAGAGAGATGGATAAAAGAATAGCAAAGTCTGAGAGAAGTTAGCAAATCCAACTTCATTTTGTAGTTGACATGTCAAAAAAAATTACTTAGTAAACATGAAACCCAATGCATTTTAGATGAAATAACTTTTTAAAGTAAAGTTCATGATCAGCCGAGCTCCAACTCACACAAATTTATAATCAAATTGGCCGTCCAAACGAGACAAATGTAACAAGATAGATTAAGTTCACTTTAAGTACAAATAAGAGCAAATCAAGCCCTTGAAATATAATTAAAAGATTTGAAGCATTAATTAGAGAGTGAAATAACCTCCATATTCAATATTATGATAGTCAAATCAAGCATCATAGTGAGAGAAATCCGATGAGCTTAAGCTTATTCAATTCAAGGCCATTATGCTACTTAATTAATAAAAGAGTGAATTGTAATCAAAATAAAAAAACACAAAGCGTTCAATGGAGCAAATCGAAAAATAGGATAAATTTATTGAAAATTTAGTTGTAATATTTTATTTATTGGACACCATTTTCAACATAAGAGGAAAAAGAAGATAGAAGGAAGATGGTAAGAGCAAAGTTCACCTGTTTAAAGAAAATTTGAGGCCCACGGTCGCAAGTAATATTTATTGCCCCCATCAATAATGAACGATCACCATTAGTGACTGTTGAGCACAACTACTTTCTTGTAGTTGTTGTATCCTAGGGTGTTATTATCTAACCTTTTTAACTCAATGAAACTCTATTACTTCATTCTATCCACTTAAACAGGAGACTAACAAATATGTAACTAGGAATATGTAATATAATTTATTTTCACCCGCAAGCCCACATTTTTTTTTATCTAGATTTCTACTTAAAATCTTTGATGTATCCTCCTTTAATTATTTATTCATTTATGTGTTTGTTAAGTCTGTGTAATCCTACAAAATTAGCATGTCTCTCTATGAAGCGCTAGAACTTACCACGAAGCAAGTTAGTCGCACAATGCATATATACGTGTCAAGTAAAAATGCGGTTAAAGAGTACCGCATATCGATCCCACAAAAAATGTGTAATTTTTGCTTCCACAGAAAAATCTCTGGTTTACCTTGTTTATTTAACCTAGCATGGAGGTTATCAAAAGTCGTTTTAAATTTTATTTCTAATGAAAACATAATAGATCACATACAGAGGAAACAAAAAAAAGGGTAACATCTCATAAATTCATTCAAGATTGATAGGGCTTGTGCTTCTATGATTCATGGATCAAGTTGATCATGGTTTTCTAGTTGTTTTCCAATGCGATTATTGCCAATTAGAGATATGTTACTCCTTATTCCTATGTCTAGGTGAAAAGAAGCCTAGAGCACATGAAGTTGAGGCTACATCAATCCCCATGGAGATCCACATTGTTATTCTAATCCCTTGAACGATTGTGGAATACAAATGAAATATGTCTAGTCTCTCAGAATTTCATGGTGAACCCTATGTTTCCACTACGTGAAGATTAGAAGTTGTAGTTTTACAAAATATTTTTACATACTAGTTGGCCAATCTAGGATTAAATTTAAATTGTAGGTTAACTAGCAACATAGGCCATGAAAGTACAAGAAACTATTAATTATAAAAATGATCTTAGAAAACCACAACATAAATCATTATCTCTACATCACAACCACACGAAAAAAATAGTCTAGCAACGCATTGTAGAGAAAAATACAAATTAAAAATCCATGCAAATTTTAATTGCAAGAAATAAATATAAGTAAATAAAGAAAATAGAACTTCTCATCTCCACAGGAGCAGCGCCATATCATCTCATATAATTGATGTCTCAGGAACTCAAAAGAATTTAATGGTGGAAAGGCACCCCTTGAGATTCCAATCCATATGAAGCATAGAAACCTAAGAGGAAAACTTTCTCTAATCAAAAATTTTTTTCTTATAGCCTCCAGCCACCCATGATGCCCTAAGATCAGCCTCATGGATTGAATTTTTGGAAAAGTTAGGCAAAGGAAAAGAATTCTTGCTAAAAATGATTTCTGCAATATGGTGCGGGTGTATTGGAAACTATACGCAGTGCACGACACTTTTTGTAAAATGTACTTGCTTTGTGTATATCTTCTTTAGTTTTAGTCCTTGGCGAAGGCACCAAAAACTTGATTCCCTTTCCCTGCTCATAATTTAATTTGATATTTTTATAGTGGCTGCTCCTAGTGAATTTGGTATTAAATTTTCTTATTATTGATTTCGAATTTTCACTAGGATTGAAACGAAAGTGCACGTATCATTCAAGTAAAATAGGATTTTCTTTAAAACCCTAGTATTGATCCAATATTGAAGGTGAAAACTTATTTATAATCATAGTAATACATAACTTAAACTCTTGAAAAATTTCCAGGACACAAAGTTGCAAGTTTATATGCAAAAAGAAGTAAATAATTCCTATTAATTATATTTCCAAACATAAAGAAAATGGTAACTGTCTCTAAACTAACTTTATGTAGAAGAGTTCAAATTCAATGAAAGTCTTTCCCCTTGCAAGGAGATCATAATCAATGTAGGATTCAATTGTTTGAAGTTTAAATAAAGTTTTGTGACAAAAAAGAGCATACATATTATTTACCCTCTTACGAGTGCATAAAGAACATTGACTAACCTATAGTTTAGTTCCTAAATCTTAGGTTATGTTGGGTAGGTTCTAGACTATCACTTTAGATTAACTACAATGAGCTTTCTTTAAGACTAATCAATCTGTATGTTCCAAACTATAGATCAAATTGGTTAAGATTCTACTTTATCACCCTAAAATCACCAATTTACACCCATCAAAACCTATCTCCCTATCTCTTCGCACTAACCAATGAGATACTTTATCACTCATCAGATTAATGTGATTTACACTAATTGAGGAATGCATAGCCATCCTAGGTCATTTGGCATCATAACAAATTTTAACATACTAATTAGCCGAATTAAATATTTTAATGATGTACAAAGTAATGAAACATGACAAATTTTTAACAGTAGAAATCTTAAGCAATTCTAATCCTACACATGATTAATTCTTATTGCAAGGACGAAGATAAGGAAAACTACTCAGATCTCATAAGGATAACACAAAAAAACATTAATTATAATAAAAGTCATCTTTTCAAAATAAACAAAACTCAAAAAAAATATAAAGTGCTTATCTTAAACTTCTCCTCAAGCAAATCCTTTGAACTTCTTTTGTAATTTTTCAACACTCTTTACAATTTCAGTTCAAGAGAGACACACACAAATACACACCAAAAGCTCTCCATCACACCATCAAAAAAGCCTCTTCTTCACATCAAAGCTCTTCACAAACCCCTTTTTTGGTGCTTCTTGACTCATTTTAAAATAACTCTCAAAATCCTAAAAAGTCATCTCAGATGCCTCTTCAGAATTTTTCTAAATTCAATGCATAAAATCAAAAATATATTATGTCGCCTAGGAACTAACCTGACCCACAATTACACATTAATTTAGCTTCCAAAATATGGCAAAAAACTTGACTCTATTTGTATTTAGCAATTGGTATGCATAATTAAAATGTTATATAATTTAGAAAAGGGTTTACACACTGAGGGTACTATGTAAGTATACAAATCATTTCAAGTAATATATAGTTTTCTTTCAAGACCCCATTCTCAATCCCACAGAGAAGTGAGTTAAGAAATCTCTTAGGCTAATTCTTGTCTACTTCTATCAGGCCTTAGTTTGGAATGTCGATTAAAGTGATTTTTCCATCAAATACTTCTAAATGAAAATGGTAAATTTAAATATAAATTTTCTAGATAAAGATAACTTTTATGCAAAAAGTGGTTTGGAGAATTTTGAGATGTTAAAAAGTACCCTTCTCATGCATTGACTGAGATAATGTGTTGAAATATAATTCTTAAAATATAATGTTGTGAGTGAAAGATAGGTGCAGACCAATTTATTTTCTCTTGCTGATGTTAGCAAAGAACTTTGGTTAATTTAGAGTTTTTCACCAACTTCTATAGTAGGGTTGAGTAGTTTCTGGTCTCCCACTTCTAGATTACCCACTGTGTCCTCTCTATGGGACCTACTAGAGAGCGTTACAATCAAACTCTTGACCGAATTGAAAAAAGAATCTAGTATGTCACCATAGAAATATCAATTCTAAGCCTAGAAAAACTTATCTCCCTATGTATTTGCACTACCCTTAGG
Organism: Phalaenopsis equestris; assembly: GCF_001263595.1. NCBI lineage: Eukaryota > Viridiplantae > Streptophyta > Magnoliopsida > Asparagales > Orchidaceae > Phalaenopsis > Phalaenopsis equestris. The sequence goes on from NW_018164529.1 coordinate 75,959, forward strand.
TGATCGCAATTGCTCTTCCCAAGATGAAATTTGGTACTCACTAGTTGGGTGAAATTAGAGCTCTATCAGGTCATTATATTTTATATCAGATTTTAGCCTTATAAGTGATCGGTGTGCAAAGTCAATTAAGAGTCGGTGAAAGTACCAACACATTAATTAAACAAGAGAATATCTAAAAAAATCTAAATTTTTAAACATGCATTTATTTCAACATAAAAGAAAAGTAAAATGAAAATAATGGCATAAGCAGTAAAAGGATTGATAAAAATACGTATAAAATAATGTGCCAACAAGGAACATATGTCTACCTACCCCCTTCTAAGTGTATAGGTAAGCTTAGAATTCTATTTATTTTATGCAACTATCTGTCACATAGAAGCATCTAATATGAACATATCATTAAATTATGTTTCCTTAAAATTTGATTTGCTGCCAAAACATTTTTATCAACCAACCATTTAATGTGAGTACAGATAAGTTGCAAGATCATTGTTCTCTCGAGTCTTAGTTACACATGGAACAAAGTTTAACATAAATTATTGTCACTTATTCAATGAATCAAAGGGAATATTACTCGTCACATAAAAATAAAAATAATTCTATTATAAAATAATATTTCCTACGCATGTCACTGCTTTATATTAAAAGAAAAAAAGCAAGGGAAATTAATTTTGAAGCATGGATAAAATGCCACAGAAAAATTTATTTAAATCAAAGAAAATCCACTAAAAAGTGATTACAACTTCTACAAGAAAATAAAGAACACGAAACTTAGCTTTCTCCCTCTGAAAGAAAGAATAAAATATCTCCAATAAAGTCTCTTACCGATCCATGCACCGCTCATACTTCCTTGCTCATATCACTCAAAATTACTTACCAATCTCTCCAGAAAATGCATCCATACTCACCCCAAAATCTCTCTAAAATCCTTCTAAGAAAATCATCCTAAAACTTGTCATAAGAGGCACCAGCCCCTCTTTCTAGAAAGAAACAAAAGCCCCTCCTTTCTCCAAGAAAAACATCTCTTCACCCAAGAGACACATCCTTCCAATCTAAAAGACAAACCTCCTCATTCAAGAGCCTTTCAAAGTGTCTACATTCATTGAATCACTCCACGGGACATGCAAATTATTCAAAAGCTACCAGAACACCCTAAAATGACATAGAATTGCCCAAATTCCATAAAAAAACTGTCTCGGGCACTATGCCACCAGAATCGGTGTTATAGCGTCTATGTCTAGTTGTGACTGGCACTTTGGTGCTATTCTAGGTGCTTTAGCTCCATCATACAGATAGCACACCTGTTTTGCTCCGTTTTCGCTCTATTTCACCTCTTTTGAGCTCTGGTCTGCTCCTAGTGTTATACCTACAAGATAGACATGAAAATAACCTTCTTTCAAAGTGTAATTTCATTAAAAATATCTAATAAATATAGAAGACATTAAACATAGAAATTCATATCAAAATACACCAGATCATAATTTTCTTCCTGGATCAATTTGACTACAAATTGAGTAATTTTTGCTTCTTTTTTGCTAAAACTCCAATTCTTGTACCTAAAAACAAAAGCAATCAAAATACTTTACTTGAAAGTGCAATATCATTAAAAATATGCAAAAAAATGAACATGAAATGTATGCTAAAAGTAAGTAATTTTATGGTGGATCATATACCCAAACTTAAACGTTAATTGTCCTCAAGTAACCTTTTGTACTATGTAAAATTATAACTTATGGTAGTCAGTTTTCCCTAAAGATTATTATAGTTTTTGTCTTATAAATGCAATAGTAAAATTTTAAAAATATTTTCAATAACTCAGTTTAATATTAAAATGTAAGAATATCTAGTAGTCAAGTCTAAGAGTTCTGATTTTCTATTTATTTCAAGAATAAGTGCAATTTATCATACCAAGGAAACTTAAGAGAATTACAAGAAAAAGAGTTGCATGAGAACTCTATTAGTAAGGATGCTAATACTTAAAAATAAGTTCAGGAATGTAATTAAGTTGCTTTCCTTAAGATGATTCAAGTGAAGCTAATTTGTTATTAGTCATCTCCTTAAGCTTCTCTTCTCATATTTTTCTTTTTTGCTTTCCTTTTTATTTTGATTATTCTTTTTTTTTCCTTAACGATCTTTTTTAATACTTTTATTTAATTTCATGTCATGTGAGTTGTACTATATTTGGACAGCCTTTAATGATTTTGAACTTCACCATCCCCTTCTTAAAGTTAAAACCTTCTCACATTTCTTTACTTGATAAATGTGTATTTAGAATTAATAAGATTTTTCATAGAGTCTCAATTTTTTATATTTAATTAGAAATTTATGATAATTTAGATTACTTGAACTACGCATACAATTCTGTACATTTTATAATTTATGATAATCTACATGTTTCTCTTTTTTAATCCATTACATTTCTTTACTTGATCGGATTCTCTCTAGATAATTTAGATTTTGAATCAAATTCTGCTAGGTTACTCTTCTCTCTCAAGATACCTTCCAATCCTTCCCTTTGAGGTTGAGGAAATGGTGAAGGTGGTATTTATATATTTATCTTGGTTTATGAAATAGGTTTTTCTAATACCATAGGAATTTCTTCCATTGGTCTTTCAATCACTTTTTTCACTTTTCTCAAATCAACTTTTTCTTGAACCATATACTCCAATTCTCTTTCACCGCTTAATTAGATAGCTTTATCTTGTTCACTAATTTTCTCCTTAAGGTTTACCTCAAGGTCACTAAGTAAAATCTCTTGAGGGTAACTCTTAGTTGATTTAATAATCTGTTTCAGTTGGTTTTCCATATTTCTTATTGCAACCTCTTGATCTTTCAACTGACTCTCCATTTGAATTATAACCTCTTATAATAGTAATTCCTTCTGCTCGTACAGTGGATTAGAGTTAAGTCTATAAGGCAAAGAAAGCTCATTGTTAAAATCACCCTGATTATTCCAATTACATGTCCCATTAAATTGATTATCTTCCTAAAATTTGTCTTCTCTTCCAAAATTTTTATTGCAGTTAAAATTTAAGTGATTTTCCCAACCTGAGTTTTAATAATCATAATAAGGATTATATATCTAATGGCTAGTTCCAAGAGAGTTGGTCTCGATCAATTGTTCAAATGTATTTTCCTCAATATTTGGAGGACCTTGAAGATAACTTTCTACATATTAATCAAACTTCCTCGCAATATCTGTAACTTAAGAATTTAAAGTAGTAAGCATATGTTCATAGAAATTCACAACCTTCTTGGAAGTTACTCTTTCAAAGCTACTGGTATTATAATCCAAATATGAATATTCATTTTTCTATGTATTTGCCATTATTCCATTAAATTCATGGAGTCTTTTCTGATTCATAATCTTCTTAAAAGTTCTCTCTAAATTCAAGCATATAATCTAAGGTCTATAGCTCCTGAACTACGCAAACAAATCTTAAAGTATTAACTAATAGGGCAGATATCAAAAATATTTTTGGTGTTTTTAGAATTTATTATAAACACACAATAACTAAACAAATTACATATTGATATTATAATTATTAAATCTAAGTCTCATAGGTCAATTTAAATTCTCAAAAAAGTTCTTACCAAAGCCTCCCTGACAACGACTCCAAAAACTTAACCCGACCAACAATTACGCAGTAATTTAGCTTCCAAAAGATGACAAAAAAATTGACCCTTTTTATATTTAGTGGCTAGAGTGCAAACTGAAATGTTATAAAATTTAGAACATATTTTATACACTAGGGGTACTACGAAAGTATAGAAATGTAATGAAGAAGAAATCTCTCACTTCCCCTCTCCTCTTGCAACTTTAAGTGATAATCTTCTCTTTCGCTCTTCTTCACTTACTCTCCTCATCTCCTCCTTTGAGTCCGTCATTTTTTGTATTAAAATTACTCTTAAATAGCATATATCAAAAATTTAAAAGTCACCTCTGGATCCTTTTCAAAATTCATCCTAATTAAATAAATTTGAGGGAGAAATTATTATCGGCACTTTTGTGCCTAACTGTGGTGCCTAAATGCCAGGTCAAGTTTCATATGGACGTCTTTTTAACTCCAAATTCTTTATTTTTTGCTCTTTTTAGCTCCAATTTCCCGAAATTACTGTACCTACAACAAAAAATAAAAATACCTTCCATTAAAGTGCAATATCACTAAAAAAAGGCATTAAATTTTTAAATAAAAGTAGCATATTTTTAAACATATCAGAATCCCCCAAACTTAACGGTTACTTGTCCTTATCTGGCTTTACTAAAAGGTACATATATATTAGGTGATCTAATTTTTTTCTTTAACTTGTAATAGTCCAACTTACGAAAAGATTTAGTAAAGTACATGATATCTAAAGTATCAGAGCACTCAGTATTAAATTTCAGAATACTAATTTTTTATTTAATTCAGACATGATTGAAATTCCTTAAAACTTTGAATTTTTAGAAAATATTAATTTTAGAATAGAAGAATTCTACATTAAAAAAAAACTCACTAACACTCTTAGACATTAATGATAGGATTGATCTTTATTTTCCATCCTAAAAAAATTCAAGTGAAATAAATTTTTATTTAGTTCCTATTCCTCAATCTTCTCCTCCCTTTTTCATATTTTAATTTAAATTTCTTTTTTTTTCTTATCTTTTATTTTATTTTTCTTTTTCTTTATGGATTGTTTTAATACCTCTTATTTTAGGTTATGATTACTATATCTGGATAGGGCTTTAATAACTTTGAATTTCACTATAAGTTAATAACTTATTTTCTAACCCAAACTTAAGATCTTAATTAGTTTTTGAAAAAGAATTTTCATAGAATCTAAATTCGTTAAAAAAGTATTATTCTCAAAATCCTTAACTTTTTTAAAATTCAAATTTTCCTACTATAAATACTAAAATCATTATCTTAATATTCTCTACAAAATACCTTACTGTTAGTTCTATCCTTTTCACTTACTTTTCTAAGAAGTTTTTCTATATCATTCCTAAAATTCAAAAATTTTAGAATCATAAAGATAACACCACACACTGTTGATCTCACTTTTTGTTGAAGTCTAGTTTTTCTTCCTTAGAAGCCTAGGATCTAGCCATAGAATTCTCCTGTTGACTATTCCTAAGAGAACTAATAAGGGAACCCTCACCATTAGAAATTCCAAATGCCATTATGCTCTCTTGAAGTTTCACAAGTTTGTTTTAACCTCTAGCATTTAGTAGGTGGAGCGAATATGGGGAAGCTCAAGAAGAGTTCCCATAGGAATTTTTGGCGTTAGGGTTAACCCTAGGTGAGCTGGCCTTAATTTTGCACACACACACTTTCACTTTTGGCTTAAACCCTAACCCAAACATGCTTAGCCTACTTCCCCACTCTTTTGGAAACTCATGTGTATGGTCCCCAAAACTCTTTGCCCTACGCTAAAGTATGACTAAGAAAAACATATGTAGGTTCCAAAATGGGAGTTCCCTTGGTCTCATGGTGCTATAACAGTAATTTTATGATTGAAATCTTCAATTTGTCTCATCCTATCCCAATACCCAATTTTGTCCTTTTGCCCCCAAACTTTCTTAAAATTATCAAATTGCCCCTAAAACCATAAATTTTCAAAAATAACCCAAATTACCCAATTTTGTCCAAAGATCATCTCAACCCATTTTAATCTACTCAAATTGCCCAAAATACCCAAAAATTTACAAATTTCCAAAAATACCCAAAAAATTATGAAAATTACGAAAATACACTTGGCGGCCCAAAATTTCCCAAAACCTCCAAAATCATTCCAAACTCTTTTAAAACCAATCTTGACCACTCATGTAGTCCAATTTTACCAATTTTACCTATTTTGACCGAAATCCTAGATTCACCCTTAAGGTCCAATTACCTCAAATCACATCCAATTTCCACCAAATTGATTTCAAATTTTCCCAAATTCAAACCTAAACTCAATTTTGTCATATCTTAACAAATTTTAAACTAACTTGAAGCCTAATTGAACTCAACTCCAAACGCAAATTCCAAGTAGAATTTTAACCCCCAATTTGACCTTAAGTCAAAGTTTTATTAAAAAAAACACTTTAACCTATTCAATTTTCTCAATTTTGATTCTAAACTTTTCATAACATCCATGTATAACAAATAAAACTTTCAATTGTCCTTAAGCTAGCCTCAAGCCTAGCCCAAATCCAACTCAAATCAAAATCCCCAATTTTGCCCCAAATTCCAAATTCCTCCTAATTGAACTTCATAAACGGATTCCCAAATGCCTTGTGACAACATCTCAACCCAAGATCTACCTATGTTCAAACCAAATTACAAAAAAAATGCCCAATTTTGAACCCAAACCTTAACCCCACTTGATTCCACAGGTTTTAACCCATCATGGACCACCTCAGCTACCAATTGGAGCCTAAGAACCATCCTAGATGCACTTAGCCCACCCTAGAGGTGCCATGGACCAAGGGTCCTTTGATTTGTGGGAATCCTTCAAAATTTTGGTCAAGTGACCTAATAATGAGTGAAAGTGATTAAACGCCCATCCTAATCACCATTAAACGTCCTCCTTGTTTCCTTAAGCCAGCTAGCCACCTCCCCTAGTCTAGTGGCCAGAAAACCCAAAACTAAGAGAGCCTTCCTGTTGGTTTTAACCCCATTACACCCATCTAATGTGGCTCTCCTCCATTGTTCATTGGCGTTGTTCAACCCTCCACAATTGCTTCTTTCTCCAGCCCTCTGGCTTGGAAAGTTATGCCATAATTCTCTCATTATTTAAGATTTCTCCTCCATGGCCAAATGGAGGAGAGGCTTATAAATTTCTCACAATGCTTCTTTGAGTCTTCCTAAAATCAATCCAACCATTTTCCCCCACTAAAATCCAACACCTCAGCTAAATTTTGAGTTCAAAATATGAGGTGTTTTTGATCTCTCCATTAAACTCCACCAAAACTCAAATTGAACCACTCAAAAGCTGCCTCATACCAAACATGGAAGTTCCCCATCAAAACCCCCCCTTTGTTAAGCACTCCGACCGCATCACCCCTTGATTGAACTCTTGCCTAGGCTCAACCTCAGCTCAATTTGGTGCTTGGAGGAGCTTCATGGAGTCACAACAAACATCTACAACTAACCCAATCAATGCATCACCTCTTGGGCTAAGGTATAAATCACAAACCCTAAAATCATGCTTGGTTTCATCAATTGTGAAGAGAATGTTAACTTCAAATGTAACTAGTCATATTGATATGTTCTTCATGACTAGATGAAGCTATAAGAACAAACCGTGAGTAATTTTGTTGAGCATTGAGTGAGATTGAAGTGTTTTAGTGTGGATAGTTCTTGATTTAGAGCAGATGAGGATGATAAACAGATGTCATCCATTTGTGTGTGTGTTGATCCAACTATAGAGGAGGAGTCAGACAAGGAGATGGTTCATTAAGCAGGTCCAACGTGGCAGCTGATATGGAAGGTGGAGTCAAATGTGACTGTGCCATGTGGTCGTTTGAAGCCGCTGAGGATCCATTCAGCGCCGCGTGGATAAGGAGAAAATGAAGGGTATTTATGATTTAATAAAATACTGAAACTTTAAAAATTCAAATCTTAGTGTATAAAAATCATAAAAATAAAATAAAAATACCTCCTTGCTCAGTGAATAGAGAAAAATAATATGGAATAAATAAATATTATTTAATGTGTCTCTATTTTTCATTAATTCAATACCCTCTGAACTGTTTTAACTTTAATTTAGTAAATATTAATCTTTGTGGCTTGAAACTTTGGGGTTGATTCCTCATGAGAGTGAGGATGTCTTCTGCTTTTTTAAAATCAAAGGACACCTCTAGCTCTGAAATCCTAATGCTCAAGTCTATTGACCTAATTTTAATTAAATTAATTATATAAATTAAAATGTTCATAAAAAAATATGAGTTTTATTTTGGTAGGATCCCTGTGGTCAGAGGTCACTGGGAAAAATAAAAAATGCATTAAAATGGTTGTGCATAATTTTCTAGCTAATTAAGTGTCTAAAATTTTAAAAAATTGATAAAAATTTAATTAGATATAATATTATTAAAAAAAATTAACAAAATTAGTTCCAATCTATAAATATTAGTCTTTTGAACATTCTGTCAAAATTTGAAGTCCATTTGAGCTATATTTAACACTAAAGTGTTTTTTCGATTAAAAAGAGATTTTAGCATTAAAATAATTAAAATAAATAAACTATAAATGCGAAAATTATGAAAAGTGCTTTTCCGATTTCCTTGTGATCAGGGGCACCTAGGAAAAATAAAAATTATTTTAGAATAAATAATTCATTTTTTTGCTACCTTTTTGAATTAAAAATAATGAAAAAGCATTAATAAATTACAAAAATATGCAAATACCCAAATTTGTTACAAATTATTCCCTGATCACTTGGGATGTTATAAAATATTTTTTCTAATATGCTAATTTATTTATATATTTCGAAATGCCAAAAATGTATTTTTCTTAATTTTCCATTAAAATAATTAAAAAATAAAAAAATAAAAATAAAAAAAAAGAAAATTTTGTTTGTTTGGTTCTTTGGACTTAGAGAAATTTAAGAAAAAATATAACAAGTAATTTTTGAATATAAATAGCATTTTATATTTAAATAATCACTAAAATCAATAAATAACTATAATATTTAGGTATAATTTGAATATTCATGAAATTCTATCGAAGTGGTGTTTTGACCCAAGTGAACCTCTAAAAAATTTTCCATGAATAGAAAAGTTACTTTGATTAGTTAAATAAAACTAATATTGAAATCCTTTTTTCTCAGCTATAATAATTATATAAATTAATAAAATGAAAAAAATCATTATTTCTCCTCTTATATTTTAATTGACACATGAGTATGGTACCATAAAAAATTTGAAGTCATTTGAATTGTATTTAATGAGTTATCAAGTGGAAAGACCCATGAGTGAAGGGTAATTTTGAGATTTTGATATCCTAATTAAATTTTAGGATAACCAAAAGGTAAGTGGGTAATTTTCATCAAAATAAACCTTTTTTGTTGCTTGAAGCATAATGGGTTAACACATATAAAGTAATTTTCCACTTTTTCACGATAAGGGTAACATTGTAATTTTTTTAATTGTTATGACTTCAAAGTTTTTTCAGTTGGATGTTCCTAAAGTTGTGTGCTTTTGCTAGGAAGATATCAATTCACTTATTTGATGACCCTCTAACTGGTGATTAGATGATAACATGATCATTTGATGAGAATTGATTTCACTTAAATTTACATTTTGATTATTACAAATGTGCCTCGAGATTGAATTTAAAGGCTTGGTAGTGAGTTAAGGCTTGATATTGAACTTGTTTAATGATGATTAGAAAAGAGGAACATGATTAATTCATTGATACCCTTAATACTACAAACCCAGCTTTAGTGATGGGTACAAGGTCATTAATGACTTGAGGTTTTCCCTAAGGGTACTCGTTGACATAACTGTTATGTAAAATACCAAGTGAATATTTGAAGTACCCCACTCTTAGGATAATTGAAATATTAATGCTCACAGAGCATAAGGCGTATTAATTCATTGAAACAAAATCTAACATCAGATGATTAGTTGAACAATATCATAAGTTCAAATCAACTCAAAACATTTCAAAGGGTTTTAAAATTTTCTTAAGGTTATGCCTCGAACATTTTTATGGTCTTTTGGATATTTTTAAGAACAATTTAATTATTATTCTTTATCCCTGAAAAACATCCATTAAAACTTTTAGGGGTCCACCAAGTTGTGCGTCGAGACCCGTTAATTCATCTAAATAAAAAAAATACTTTAAACTACTTATCCTACATTAACTGACCCAATGCTCAAAGATTTGAGTCTTCTTTAAGGTATTTAAATGCTTGTGAGCAACTAGGAATATTAATTTTTGCTACATATCAATCATCGGGCTTGTCTAAGTCTACGGTCTACGTTGTTAGGGAAATGACAATAATGTTAATGTGTGCTAAAATGAGAGATACGTTGTGGGATTTTGGAATGGTATCTCCTACCTCAATGACCTTTAATAAAAGAAGAGAATAAAGACCAAGGATACTATTCGATGAAACTTGAGAAGATGATTGCCCTCGATACTCATACGTTACTTGTAGTCCTTGCTGATCACATTTTTGTGAGGCCACTTTATCAATTACAATCATAATCTACCTTAGGAAGAAAACTATTAGTGTTAACTTTGTAATAAATCTTCAAGACGCCTTTAACCCAAACATTTAGGATTAAATCTTAAAATACCCTTTTTGAGTCAAAATTCTGAAGACATATCAGATGAATCAATTAAACCCTAATTTAGGGGCTCATTGACCAATGGTCAAACATTGACTTAAATGGTCAAACTTAGTAAAAATGGTCAATATATGACCTAATGACCCCTACATTGACAATAATGGTCAACCCTTGGCCTATATGATCAAACTTGGTCAAAATGGTCAATCTATGACTTAATGCCTACATTGACTTTAATGATCAACCCTTGATCTAAATGGTCAAACTTGGTCAGAATGGTCAATCCATGGCCTAATGAGCTAAAACATTAACTATACTGGTCAACCCTTGAACTAAATGTTCAAACATGGTAAAAATGGTCAACCCATGACCTAATGACCCCTACATTAATTAATATTGGTCAACCTTTGACCAAATGGTCAAACATGGTCAAAATGGTCAATCCATGACCTAATGACACCCACATTGACCATATTGGTCAATCTTGACCCATTTGGTCAATTTTGATCAAACTATTCAACTCTAGTCAACATTGATCAACTTTGGTCAAAATATTTAATTTGAACCAAATTGATAAAATTGGTCAAATAGTTAACTCCCAAAATAATTTTGACCAAATTATTGGTTAATATTATAATTTTCTACATTTTTAATTAATTACATAATTAATTAAAATGGAACTATAAGCAAATAACCCAAAAATAAATTTAAACCCATGACACCATATATGACATCAAAAACCCATAATTGAATTTTAAAACTAAATCTAATTTTTGAGGAGTCACCAATGGGTCATCCATGACTTATGAGACGCACCACACAAGGGTTAACACATTAAATAACTCATGACCCACAATTTTAACTAAGGTTAAACACCATCAGGAAGAAAAGAAGGAGCTGTCATTCTTTCATGAAATTTGAGATGAAGATGTGGTGAGTTCACCATTGACCTCCGCCTTCATCCAATGTATGAAAAAAACTTGCATAAAACCTTATCCAAGACATGATTAAGGATGATATGTGTCATTTCCATATAATATGAAAGTGTGATTCTTTTGACTACATAAGAGGGGTTGGCCAAATCTATTCAAAACTATTTCAACCACCTCTTGAGACACCCAATAAGAGGTAACCATCACTGATACATTGAAAATATAAGCATTTTTAGGCCCATATTTGAAACCTATTTTTGGTGATATTGCACTTTAATGGAAGGTATTTTGATGCTTCTTGCAAGTTGTTGATTTTTAGAGCTTAAAGCAAAAAAGAAGTAAAATGATGAAATTTGGAGTCCAAATGACATTTTTGAGGAAATACTCTACTACATCAACGCCAAGGTTAGCGCCAACAGCGTAGAACAACCAAAAGCTAGAGGATTTTTACTAAACGTCGACGGCGCCAGATTAGATCCGAGGGCACCAAAGGCGGTTCAGACTCTGCTTCTAGAAGGTTCGATGTATTTGGATGATTTTTGAAGAGTTTTTGGAGGCACCTCTTGGAGAACTAACCTTGGGCTTTTTTGCGGCCAAATTTCCTCAGAAAAGGGGCTCCTCTACATTCATTTTTTTGCTCTGAACATTCCACCACGCTACATTTCCATAATCCATCTTCATTCCACCACATATTAGAGTCAATTAGTAATTTTGCTTTCATAGTTTAGAGTTTTTGTGGTGAGATTTAGTGTGAAACTTTTTGTAAGATGTTGGAGAAGGAGAAAAGTGGGATTTCTTCTTCTTTCATTTCTAAGGAAAGGCTACAAAGAATTTTCTTTGAAAAAGAGTTATAGATATGTTTGTTTGTTTATTTAGTGTTGTATGAACTTTCTTTTATATATGAAATTTTTGTTTTATCGTATCATTCTCATGAAGTCTAAGTAGTTTCCTCTATCTTTCCCCCAACTCTAAGATGTGGAGAAATGAAGAAATTATCTGAAATGAAGAGATATAGATGTGTTAATATTAAAATATAAAATAAATTTTGATGGTTTTTCAACTCTGAACTTAATTTACCTTTTAATTTGGCCAATTAATTTGTTAAAATAAAACATATGATCTAGAAAATTGAGTATACGTTCTACAATAGAGTGAAGATCATATTTGATTTCATGAAGGAGAAATTCATGCAAGAAATTAAGTGCAAATGAATAGGGAAATATTCTTTGTTACGTATTGAATTGGAGAATCTTTAGGGTGACAGGCTAAAATCCCCAATTTGGTCTTAGTGTTTATTAGCCTTCAGGTGAAGGGAAGTGGGAGCTGAAGAGTGAAAGTCGGTATCCTCATAGCCTAGCCACGGATTTAGGGACTAAACCTAAGATCAACCAATGATTTTCTATGCATTGTATCAACATAGATAATTAAAATTGCTCCTAATTGGAACAATACATATTATAAACATTTATCTCATTTTATTTCACCAGAATTTCATTGTAGTGGGAATGATGCTTTTTCACATAAGAAACCTTCACTACATAAACATAGTTAATAGGTTAGTAGTTATTATTAAAAATTTGCATTTCAGATTTATTAATAGTTAAGTAATTTACTTTGGTTAATATCTCAACATTCAAAATTAATGTCAGTGATTTTGTTTGATTTTCTATAAATTTCCAGATAAAATTTATCATTGTTAATTTATACCTTCCCCGTGGGATCGATATTTGGGGCTTAAATAGAAAGTTCATTATTACTTGATAACGATAAGTAAGCTTGCATAAAGTCCCACTATTAATTACCTATATTTATATATATTTTACACAACTTACTTCTCATACAAGGATCAAGCTTTTGGCACTGTAGTGGTGTCAACTTTATAAATCCTTACATTAAAAAAATCTTTATCAAGTTTTTGGCGCCGTTGCTGGGGAAGGTAACGGTTAAATATAATTAAATTAAATAGTTTTGATAAATTAGGATATTTAGAGATTATATATATACTATACAAATTTATAAAAACAAAAATAAATAAATAAATAAAATATAAAAAAATCCAAAAAGAATTTAATTAATATTGTATTTTTAAAGATTCTTATGTAAGTGTGTTTGCTTATTATATGTTACTTATTGTGTTTGTTTATGTGTAGTGTAAAATCTGAAAATTTAGTACCTTACAATTCAGAATTAGAACATACTATTAGAAAGTTTTGAAAACAACAAAGAGAAGTTAAGAATTTGAAAGAAATGGCGAATAATATAGAAAATCTAATAAATGAGAATAGACAAAGACATTTAAAAGATTATGTGAATCTGACAGCAGATGAACTTCATTTAACTATTCAAAATCTTGGTGTTGCTGTTAATTCATTTGAGCTTAAACCTATTATTATTAAAATTTTATAAAATAAATAGTTTGGAGGATCACCTACTGAAGACTCTAACTTACATCTTGCTAGTTTTCCTAAAATTTGTGATACATTTAAGTATGACAGAGTGTCTAATGATGTTTTTAGGCTTAGACATTTTCCTTTTTCGTTAAGGGATAAAGCTAAGGCTTGGATAAATTCATTAGCTCCTGGATCTATTAGAACATGGGGAGAACTATTGCAAAAATTGTTGGCTAAATATTTTCCACCTTCGAAAACAACTAAAGATAGAAATGATTTTGTCAGTTTGAAGGGGAATCAATTCAAGAAGCCTGGGAAAGATTTAAAATACTCCTTAGAAAGTGTCCACACCATGTGTTGTCAGATTGGTTAGTAATTCAAAATTTTTATAATGGGTTGGTTGGATCTCTTAGATCGATAATTGACGCTGATGCTGGTGGATCATTAATGTTAAAACCATTCAATGAAGCATATTCATTAATTGAAGAGATGACTAATATAAATTTTTAGTGGCCCTCTAAAAGGGTAAATCCTAAGAGAGTAGCTAGTATTCATAAATTTGATGTAATGTATATTTTGGCATCTCAAATTGCTGTTATTTTCTAAAAAGATTGATCAAATATGAGTGAATTATTCTCAAATACCTCCAGTATTGGAAGAAAATTCACTAGGATAGATTCTTGATACTCAACCATCTTATACAACCTTAAATGCTATAAATAATCAAAAAAATAATCCCTATTCTAACTTTCTAAACCCTGGATGGAAAAATCCCCATAATTTTAGTTGGAATAATTATAATAATTTAGTGAATCCATTTAGAAATCTGAACAACCAAAGAAATTCTAATTGTTGACCTTATTATCCTAAATGATTTAAATCCAATCCTAACCCACAAGTTAAGGAAAAGAAGTTGACGATGGAAGAAGTGATTTTGAATATGAGAAATCAAATACAGAACCAAGGGTTTGCTATTAGAAATATTGAAAATCAGTTCGGACATATTACTACTGCACTTAGTAACAGACCTTCTGGAATTCTTCCGAGTACTGTGGAGGTTAATCCCAAAGATCATAATAAAGAGCAATTTAAAGCTATTCATTTACGAAGTGGAAACGAAATAGAAACAAGAATCCAAAGAGAAACTAAATTTAGTGAAGAGAGGAAGAAATGGAAAATGATCAACAGGAAAATGAACAAACACAGGTTCCTTTTGAAAAACCATCACCTCCATTTCCTCAAAGACTGAAGCAAAAGGATAAAGATAAACAACTTATAATTTTTTTGGAAATACTTAAGAAGTTAATGATAAATATACCTCTTGTTGAAGCTTTGGAACAAATGTCAGGTTATGTGGAATTTACGAAGGATGTACTAAAATATCAATCTTATGCCCTTATCAATTCTTAAATGTTTAGGTTTGGAAGAAATTTCCCCTACTACTGTAACTCTTCAGTTAACTGAGCAATCAATAACTTATTCAAAAGGAATTATGGAGGATGTACGAGTAAAAGTCGATAAATTTATTTTCCCTATAGACTTTATAGTATTGGATATGGAGGAAGATAAGGAAATTTCTATTATTTTAGGGAGACTATTTCTTTCAACTGGAAGAGTTGTAATAGATGTACAAAAAAGAGAATTAATATTGAGAGTTAATGATCTAGAAATAAAATTTAATATAGCTAAAGCTATGAAATATCCTACAATAGAAAAAGATAATGAATGTTTCAGGATGGAAGTAGCTGATTATGTAAGTAATGAATAGTTTAAGAAAGAATTCAAAGATTAATTTAAGCAAGGGAAAATTTTTGAGAATGAAGATGAAAGTAAGGAAGAAGATTTGGATTATATTCAGGGAAAATTTGGAACGTTAGACTTGTTGGAAAACAATAGTAAAAATCTTACTCCTTCAAGTATTAAACGACCTGAACTTGAATTAAAGAAATTACCTACCCATTTAAAGTATGTATTTTTAGGAAAGTCATCTACATTGCAGGTTATTATATCTTCTAAGTTGATAAAAATGTCAAAAAAGTATAAAAGGCTTTTGGATGGACTTTAGAAAATACTAAAGGAATCAGTCCTTTAATTTGTATGCAAAAAATTTTATTAGATGAAGAACATGAACCTAAAGCTGATCGTCAGAGAAGATTAAACTCAATAATGAAAGAAGTTGTTAAAAAAGAGATTGTAAAATGTTTAGATGATGGAATTTTTTATCCTATTTCAGATAGTTCTTTGGTAAGTCCAATTCACTGTGTACCGAAAAAAGGAGGAGTGATTGTTAAAGAAAATGAGAAAAATGAATTAATACCAAATTGATAAGTAACTGGTTGGTGAATTTGCATTGATTATAGAAAATTAAATATGGCCACAAGAAAAGATCACTTTCGTTCACCCTTTCTAGACCAAATGTTGCATAGATTGGTTGGGAATAAGTATTATTGCTTTTTAGATGGATATACCAGCTATCACCAAATTCCAGTTACTCTAGAGGATCAAGAGAAAACAACATTTACAAGCCCATATGGAATATTTACTTTTTGCAGAATGTCTTTTGGACTATGCAATGCACCTGCAATATTTCAAAGATGTATGATGTCAATTTTTAGCAATTTTATAGAACATGGAATGGAAGTTTTTATTGACGATTTTTTCATGTTTGGAACTTCATTTGAATTATGCCTTAATAATTTAGAAAAAATTCTGGAAGTATGTAAAAAAGTCAATTTGGTTTTAACTTAGGAAAAATATCAATTTATGGTTGCAGGAGGTATTCTACTTGGGCATAAAATTTTTGAAAAAGGCATGGAGGTAGATTCTGCAAAAATCCAAGTTATAAAAAAATTACAACCGCCTACTAATGTTAAAGGGGTGAGAAGTTTTCTAGGACATGCTGGTTTTTACAGCTGCTACACAAAATTCTTTTCAAAAATAACTAAACCTCTATGCCAACTTTTAGAAAAATATAAAAATTTTGATTTTAATGAAGAAAATGAAGAATGCAAAAAAAAATGAAGAATGCAAAAAAACATTTGAATTATTAAAGAAAAAGTTAGTCATTGCACCTATAATAGTACCACCTACTTGGGAAAAAACCATTAGAAGTAATATACGATGCTAGTGATTATGATATTGGGGCTGTATTAGGACAAAGACACAACAAAGTTTTTAAAGTTATATATTACGCTAGTAAGACTCTAAATGATGCTCAAATTAATTATAGAACTAATGAAAGAGACTTATTAGCTATTGTTTATTCCTTTAATAAATTTATACCTAGTTTAATTGAAACTAAATATATAGTGTATACAGATCATTCTGCTATTAAATACTTAATGCAATAGAAGGATGCTAAACTAAGATTAATTAGATGGATACTTTTATTGCAAGAGTTTGATTTTACCTTGATTGATAGAAAGGGAAATGATAATCAAATAACTGATCGTTTGTCTAAAATAGAAATAGAAGCAATAACTAATTTTGCAAATGAAATTTTAGAGAATTTTAGAGGCAAATGAAATTTTAGAGAATTTCTCTGATGAACAATTATATAATATTGATGAAATGGATGTATCGTGGTATGCCG
Organism: Phalaenopsis equestris; assembly: GCF_001263595.1. Lineage (NCBI taxonomy): Eukaryota > Viridiplantae > Streptophyta > Magnoliopsida > Asparagales > Orchidaceae > Phalaenopsis > Phalaenopsis equestris. Next base: position 93,137 of record NW_018164529.1, read on the forward strand.
ATATGGTGAATAATATTGTAAGTGACACCCTACCACCTGATATAAAAAATACACTATTAAAGAAGTTTATATATTATTCAAAAGACTATTTTGAGATGATTCATATTTATATAAATATAAGATCTGCAATTCAAACTTGCAAGTAGACAGATGTGTTCCTTATGAAGAAACTCAACAGAT
>NW_018164529.1:93337-101387 GCF_001263595.1 Phalaenopsis equestris
AAAGATGCCATGATTATGCCATGATTCTGAATTTGGAGGACAATTTGGAACAAATAGAACTGCATATAAAATTTTACAACCTGGATTTTATTGGCCTACTATTTTAATTCCTACTATCTTTAGCGATGTTAATGAATATATTAAAACATGTGATAGATGTCAACGTATAGGAAATATTTCTAAAAGAAATGAAATGCCTCTAAATTATATATTGGAAGTTGAAATTATTGACGTGTGGGGATTAGATTTTGTGGGACCTTTTATGCCTTCATTTGGAAACCTATATATATTACTTGCTATTGATTATATGTCCAAATGGATTGAAGCTATTCTTGTACCTAGATGTGATGCTCGTAGTGCTTCTAAATTTTAATTTAAAAAAAATTTCACAAGATATGGAATGTCGAGAGTAAATGGAATGTCGAGAGTAATTCATTTCAGGAATAAGAGAATCAAAAAATTAATTAAGAAATATGGTATTATGTATAGATTCTCTACTGCTTATCATCCTTAGACTAGTGGTCTAGCAGAGATATCAAATCATGAAATTAAACACATTTTAGAAAAGGTTGTAAATCCTTATAAATTGGATTGGTCTGCTAGACTTGACACAACATTATGGGCATATAGGACTGCTTATAAGATTCATATAGTTATGTACCCATACAGACTGATATTTGGAAAAACATGTCACTTACCTGTAGAATTAGAGCATAAAGCATTTTGAGCTATTAAGGAATTTAATTTTAATCTAGAAAAATGAAAATATGGCATGATCGGAAGATTATTAAGAAGAAATTTGGACCTGGACAAGAAGTTCTATTATATAATACAAGATTGAGATTTTTTTCCAGGAAAACTGAAATCTAGATGGTTAGGGCCATTTAAGGTATTTAAAGTCTATCATTATGGAACTATTGTGATTAAAGATCTTGACACTGGAAAGGTATTTAAAGTTAATGAGCATCCTTTGAAACATTACTATGAGGGGCGCATACCTCAATTTAAAGAAGTTTTAATGTTAAATCAACCCAAGTAAAGAAATAGTATGTCGGACTGACAATGTTAAATTAAGCACTTTTTGGGAGGCAACCTATACTTATATGTCTAAGTATTACGATTTAGTTTGTTAAGTGTCTTATATATTACTATATAATAATCCTACATAATTTCATTTATTATAAATTAAGTCAAATTTTAGTATTGAAAGAAAAGTTGGAATTTAATTGAATGAAAAATGAAAATCACAAAAATCTGGCCACTGGCGCGACGGTGCCCAGGAAAGTCGATCTTAGCGTCGACAGCACCCATCGGGAGCTTTGGCAGCGCCGAGAGTGGTTGGATGTTTTCTACGACTTTTGGAGGACTTTGGTAGGATTTTGACCCATAATAACCATCGGGTGGTGTTTTTAAAGTCCTAAAAACTTCCTAAGATGCCTAGAAACTTTTTATTTTCAAATTTCATGGCTTCCAATTACAGAAATACTTCAAGGTATGGAGTTTTCAATAGAAGAAACTTTATTAGTTTCAACACTTGTTTCAACACTTAGAGATTATACGATAAAGTTATTGCGAAAAAGAGATTGATCAAGGAAAGACGATTTTTTAATCATGGGTTCATCAATCCAAGTGCTCTAGTTAACAAGATCATTCTGCAAAGGCCGTGAGAAGTTCTTTGTTACACTACCGCTGCAGTTGTTTTACCTGTAGTGAAGGAATTCTATGCAAATTTACATGAAATTACCCAAGGAGTGGCCTTCATACGAGGTAAGGCTGTACTATTTACTCCTATGAGGATTAATGAACTATATATAATAGAAAATGTTCCAATCTGTCATTATGCAGATTTCATTCCTACGCGAGATTTGATGCAAGATATTTATAATTTTCTGAAGGATGAAAGTCATACGTGGGAAGTACGAGATGAAGGATATATTAGTTTTCCTGCTTCATCACTTAATCCAATTTCAAAGCAATGACATTTCCTTATTTATGCAAAATTACTCCCTACTATGAAGATCAGTAGAGTGACCAAGGAGAGTGTTATTTTAAACTACTGCATTTAAATGGAGAAACTTATTGATATATGCTCAATTATATTTGAATCTATGATGTGAATCGTTATGAATGAGCCAATTTATGGACTCAGGCATCCTTCTACGATTTTTCTGATTTGAAGTCAACCCCAAGTGCCATATGAAAAATGGGAAAAAGTTTTACTACCATGGGAGCCCATGATCCCTATTGATGATCAATATATTGGTAATGGAAATGAAGCAGTAAATGCTATTATAGATCCTTCTTCACATGCTCATCTCCATTAATGCCACCAACAGTTGGAAGTTTGCTTGCTTTAGAGAAGGAATTAAGGAAATCTGAAAGAGAACTTCAGAGTATTATGAATGCAGTGAGAGATCTCAAGAACATTTTTGATCACCTAGATTGGAGAATGAAAAAGAATTTTGATCACACTGGAACTTTTAAAGAAGGACTAGTTTGGATGTTTAAAGAAAAGGGGTGGATCAAAGAAAATTTGACAGATCAATTCTCGTACCGATCCTTCTGTAACCTATATGTTCATTACCAATCTAAGGGAGATATTAGAGGTGGTGATAGCATTGAAGATGAGGGTGAATGATTAAAGATTGTGGATTCTCTACTTGTTTAAAAATCTTTACATGTTTAGTGTAATTATGTGGATTTGATTATGTTTGAATTGGTTTATTCTGAACTTTGATTATGTGTATAGTTCTGTGTCAACGTTTAATGATATGGCTTGATTTTGATGCTGTTATATAATTAGTTTAATTCATAGGTGTGAATTTGTGATTTGTGAAATGTGTTTACAAAAAGTGTATTTTCATATATAAAAGTTAGTTTGTTGTTGTTTGCAAAAATGATTATTTGTGAAATGTGTATTTATGAATTTAGATAAAATTTGTTTTTAGAAATACTAAGAAAAAGACTCTGGAGAAAATGGAAAGGAAATTGAAAATTTAAAAAATCAAATCAGTGAATTTCGGTCCTTTAGTGCCGACGACGCCGACATTGGCGCCGACGGCGCATTTGACCTGAGAGCTCCAAATTAACCCTTTAATTCATGAATTTCACCGTAAACCTCCATTTTTACCACTCAAGTCACCTTCAACCTTTGGGCTTGCACCTAGGGTTTGATTTTGGGTTGATTTGAGGCTATTTAGAGGCAAAGGAACATTAAATTTTATCTTTTCTAGGTAAGAGCTACACTTTAAAGTAAAAATTTTTTTATTTTCACCAAAGATTTTTCTCACATTAACTAGATCCGTAATTTTGTAATCTTTTTGGTGATTTTGAGAAAATGCTTTGATAAAAAACAGTTACTTAGTGGATTTGAGTTTAAAGTAGTTTACATTTTTTTTTTCAAAATTTTGTGATTTATTCGGAATTTTTATCAATTTTTTCTAGATTTCTTATGGTGCCTAGATCGAGCAAAAGGAAAATAGAATATGACGAGCAAAGGTTTATTAGCTTTAGAGCAAGTGCTCGATTTCATAGTTTTCAAGAAAATAAAAAAGTTATTTAGGACCAAGATTTTAAAAATCTGGGAGGAGAAGTTGAACAATTAATTATCGCTTGGCAGTGGAAAAACTTCTACTATTTTATTGTCGATGTGATAGTTGAGAATGTGATAGAATTTTATGCAAACCTTCCTGACGCTTCTGATGATTTTGCTTTTAATGTAGGAAAATGGGTGGAGTTTACTACAAGAAAAATTAATAAGTTTTATTAATTAGAAGATGTTTATAGATGCCAGTATTATTCATTTTTTGCTACAGATCAAGCCTTATATGAGGTTATTTCTTTTCTAACTAGTGAGAAAGGGACATGGAAAAAAAATGGATTTAAAGTTAACTTTCCGCTTTCTATGTTAAATGTAGTGTCTAAGGCTTTGACATTATTTTATTTCTGGAAGGATGATTCCAACAAACCATCGTAGTGAAGTAGCCCAGGATAGAGCCATCCTTAACTAATGTATTCAGCAAGTGAAAGATATAAATGTAGGCTCTATGATTTATATGAACATTTGATCTATTGCTCTAGGAGAGACCACTGGTGTATTGGCGCCCCTTGCTCTCATTCACACACTTTGTGAGAATGTAGTTGTCAATTTCATACCTGATGAGGAGAGGATTTAGCCTCAGAGACCTATTGAGTCTGCCAACATCAAGACTTATGAGTCCCATGTTGATTGGAGATCTGGTAGACAGGCCAGGGATATTCCTTCTATTTCTAGAACCCGTACTTTTAGTGAGCCTACTTCAAGTGACCCAGCAACAGTGATTTGCTGGACCAGATGATGATTTAGAAGGGAGATATTTTGAGGATGGATCATATGATGCAGAATATGGAGGCCATAAATGCTCACACTGATGATCTAATTTGCCAAAAATTTGAGTATGATGCTGCTTACGATAATTCTTTAGTAAGATACCTCAGGGGTTACCATACAGTTCAGTTCCCTATTCACCCTACTTATACTCATATTAGCAGTAGAAGTTAGATGTCAATGATGAAGAAGATAGATGAAGAAGATAATGACTGGAATGACTGGTGATCTTTTTATTTATTTGTTTGTGTTTGTACTGTGTGATTGTATTGTTTGTGTTGTGATGTTATTGAAGACTTTATATGTTATGTAATGTGAAATTGTAATGTGGAAAACTATTTTCCTTTCTAAAGTTTAGTTTAGCTCTATTTTTATATTCAACACTTTGCTATGTATTGCGATTAGCTTTTTCTCAGCAAATTTTATATATTTATATGTATTATGTGCAATTTAATGTTTTTAGCCTTGTAGTTTTCATATTAGCACCTGTAGTATTTCAAAATTTATGTTCAAAAAATAGAATCTCCAACAGGTATGATTTTTTTTTTTGTATTTAATGCTTTCTTTCACACTTCTTTGATAAAGTTCTTCATGCATAAATCTTTTAAAAATTTAAGTTTGGGGGGAGAATAAAAATCATTTTTAGAAAAAGGGAAAGAACTTAATTTTATTTTTCCTCACTTAATTATATTTTCAACATTTTAAATTTAACATGACCGGGTTAACTTGAGATAACTATATTTATGTTTCTAAATATATATTAAATTTAAGTAAAAATTTTCAATAGTAAAGGTTAATTCTATGGGATATGATATTTAGTAAAACAGAATAAAACTATGTTTTCTATTTTAAGTGAAGAAATTTATATTTTTGAAGTATTAAAATCTTAAAAGATTCATGTAAAAAGAAAAGAATTAAACTTTAGAAAATCGTTAAGTTAATATAAATTTGTTAAGTGAAGAAATGTGAAAAGTTTTTAACTTTAAGAAGAGGATAGTGTAGTTCAAAATCATTAAAGGCTATCCAGATATAGTAATCCTCACATATAGAAAAGAAAAAGAAAAGAAAAGGAAAAGAAAAATAAAAGAAAAAAGAAAAGATGTGGGAGAAGCTTGAGGAGATGCCTAATTAAAAATTGTCCTCACTTGAATAAACTTAAGGAAAAAGACTTGGACACATTTTTTTAAACTTTTAATTTGAATATTAACTTAATTATTAATAAAGTTTTATTAAGTTCTTTTTCATATGAATTTCCAAAGTGACTTTAATATAAAAAATTGTATTTTTTCTTGAAAAGAATAGAGGATTAGAAACCTTAGACTTAATTACTGAATATCCTTACACCTTTAGTATTAACTAGAGTTTTTTTGAATTTTACTTAAGTAAAACTAATATATTTAGAGAATTAAAAAATGGAATTCTAAAAGTTAAATATTTTACTATAACTCATATTTTTATGTAGTAGAGAAGTTACTTGAGGACAAGTAACATGTAAGTTTGGGAGATTTTGATACACTGAAAAATATATGCAATTTTAGACCCATATTTTATACATATTTGTTGGTGATATTCCACTTTATTGGAAGGTATTTTGATGTTTTCTTGTAGGTTCTTGATTTTTAAGGCTTAAAGAAAAAAGGAAGTAAAAAAGATAAAATTTGGAGTCAAAATGACGTTTTTGAGGAAAACTCAGTGTGGGCAGCGCCAAGGTCAACGCCGACGGCGAAGAACAACCGAAAGCTGAAGGATTTCTACTTAGAGCCACGGTGCCAGACTAGTGCCGATGGTGCCAAAGGCGGTTCAGACTCCATTTCTAGAAAGTTTGATCTATTTGGATGATTTTTGAATATTTTTTGGAGCACCTATTGGAGAACCGACCTGGTCTTTATTTGGGGCTGAATTTCATCAGACAAGGTGCTCCTCTACGTTCATTTTTCACTCTACAATATTCCACCATGCTATGTTTCCATAATTCATCTTCACTCCACATATTGGAGTCAATTAGTAATTTTTCTTTCATAGTCTTTCATAGTTTAGAGTTAAGAGTTATTGTGGTGAGATTTAGTGCGAAACTTTTTGTAAGAGTATTGGAGATGGAGAAAAGTGAGAGAGTTCTTCTTCTTGCATTTCTAAGGAAAGGCTACAAATGATTTACCTTGAGAAAGAGTTCTAGATAAGTTTTTTTGTTTAGTTAGTGTTGTATGAACTTTCTTTCATATATTAAATTTGTGTTTTGTCGCATCTTTCTCATGAAGTATGAGTAGTTTCCTCTATTTTTCCCCCTACTATGAGATTTGGAGAAGTGAAAAGATAATATGAATGTGTTATAATTAATTAAAATATATAATAAATTGTGATGATTTTTCAACTCTGAACTTAATTTAATTTTCAATTTGACCAATTGATTTGTTAAAATATGTTGTGAAACATATTATCTGGGAAATGGAGTACGCATTCTACAACAGAGTAAGGATCACATTTGATTTCATGAAGGAGAAATTCGTTCATGAAATTAAGTGTAAATAAATATGATAATATTTTTTGTTGGGTGTGGAATTGGAGAATCTTTAGGGTGACAGACTAAAATCCCAAATTTGGTCTTAGTGTTTAAGAACTAAAGCAAGAGTTAGCCTTCAAGTGAAAGAAAGTGGGAGCTCTGGAGTGGGAGTCGGTATCCTCCAGCCTAGTCACACGTTTAGGGACTAAACCTTAGGTTAACCAATGATTTTTTATGCACTGTATCAAAGTAGAGAATTAAAATTGCTCTTATTTGGCACAATACATATTATAAACATTTATCTCATCTCCTTTCACCAAAATTACATTGTAGTGGGAAGCATGATTTTTCACATAAGAAACCTTCATTACATAAACATAGTTAGTATATTAGTCGTTATTATTAAGAAATTGCATTTCAGTTTTGCTTATAGTTAAGTAATTTAGTTTGGTTAATATCTCAACATTCAAAATTAGTGACCGTGATTTCGTTTGATTTTCTATAAATTTCCTGATAAAATTTATAATTGCTAATTTATATATTCTCCGTGGGATCGATATTTGGGGTTTAAATAGAAAGTCTATTATTACTTGATAATGATACGTATACTTGCGTAGAATCCCATTATTAATTACCTATAATTATATATATTTTACACAACTTACTTTTTATACAAAGATCAAGTTTTTGGCGTTGTAGTGGTGTTAATTTCATAAATCCTTACATAAAAAAAATTAGGATCAATCACCTAAACCACTTCTCTCACCATGTTTAAAACTCATCATAAGCAAGTCAGAGAAATGAAGAAAAATCAAGCTTAGGTGTCATCCTTCCTTGATTTCATTGAATGAGCTTGTGTATCACATAGGAAAGGTTAATTCAGCCAGCCTTATATACCTCCCAACTCATCCAGTAGAAGCAAGCCAGAGATTGAATCCAACCTTCACCATAGTTGGGTCTAATTGTGGTTAACCTAAGGAGAGTGAATTGGATTAAACCTTCAGTAAAAATCTCATCCATAAGACATCATTGGGATGTTAGCACCTCTCCTAAGTGAACCCAAGCTAACCTAGGCTCACCCATGGCCTCCCCGTGACTATAAATTAAGCCTCCCCAAGCTAACCTAGGCCTCCTCATGGCCTCCCCACTGCTCAAACCTTGAAACACCTAAGAAAAAAACTCTTTCC
>NW_018164529.1:101397-108492 GCF_001263595.1 Phalaenopsis equestris
TCCCGTCTCCTAAGGAGTTGAGTCCATACAAAATTGAGCTCTGAAACCCATCAACCTTCGTCAATTTCTCCACAAAAAAAGACATTTTTTTTGTATTGACAAAAAGTTTTCAAAACTCCAAATTAACTATCATAAATCCCTCCTTATGTCTACGAAGATGATCCCAATAAAAATTGACCTTCCCCATAAGGTCTAACCCACCTCAAGCCCAAACCGTGATCGCTCTTGATCGAAGTCATACATAGGCTTAATTTCACCTCAATTTGATTTGTAGAAATGCTCTATGTGGTCAAGTCGAAGCTCTAGAACCAACTCAAGTGAAATTTCATCAACCTAGGCCAAGGTATGGTTCTTTGGACTCAATTCGTTCTCAGGTTTGACGCTTTATGAAACAAACCATTTCAAAACTCTATCATCACCATATAGATGTTTTCACCCCCGTCAGATGAAGGTACAGAGTCAAAAATCATGAAAATACATTAAGAATCGATCGAGATCTTAAGGTTTTCATATGCATGTCTAACGGGATAAGTCAAATGAAGGAGACGAACGGATGTCGTCTGTTTCTGTGTATGGAAAGGGACGGCTCTAATTTAATCCCAGCTGATTTACTGTTTAGAATTCCGCAGCAGATCAACTATGTTTTGGGGAATACGAGGACATGTTTCCGTGTATGGAAACGAACGGCTCTGATTTAATCCCAGTTGATTTGCTATTTGGAACTCCGCAGCGGATCAATTATGTTTTGGGGAATACGAGGACATGTGTCTCCTCGTGGTAATTTTTTGTTATTTAGGATTTAATTAAATCCAAATTAACCTTAAATTAATAAAAAAATCATATCTTGATCTATAAAAATCACAAAAATATAACAAAAATACCTCTGAACTCAATTAATTAATTACTCTAAGGAGTAATTTAATTATAAAAAAAAAATTATAAGTCAGAAAAATATGAAAATTTTAGAGATTACTCTTTTAGTCCTTAAAAACATTCTCTGAAATTTTCAAGACTAAGAAAATTCCCTAGAATCTGATTTCCTAATTCTATCAAATTTTGAAATTTATTTTTTTATAACTATAAATATTAAGAAATTGGAACTTAAAATTAAAAAAATTGTTAGAAAATTTTGGATAACCATTTTGAACTCTGAAATTATAATGTTTAACCATTGAAAAATATAAAATGACAATTTTGTTTTAGGGTCAAATTTGTTAATAAATTAATTTTTAAAACAGTAAAATACTTTAAGGATCCATATTTTACTTAGCCCACTCGATATTGGGCTAACTTAATTTTAACTCCGAATGGACTCATCCTAAACTTTAATTAGGGTTAATCCATAATTAAACTTAATTAACCCCATTAAACTTTAACCACATTATGTTTAAAACAAATCAAACCATAATTAGGTTTAACCCATAATTAAACCTAATTAACCTCATTAAACCTTAATCAATTAGGTTTAATATAAATCAAACATAAATTAGGTTTAACCCATAATTAAACATAATTAACTCCATTAAATCTTAATCATATTTAGTTTAATACAAATTAAAACTAAATTAGGTTTAACCCATATTTAAACCTAATTAACCTAATTAAACCTTAATCACATTAAGTTCAATACAAAACAATCCTTAATTAGGTTTAATCCATAATTAAATCTAATTAACCCCATTAAACTATAATCATATTAGGTTTATTATAAATCAAACCCTAATTAGGTTTAACCCATAATTAAACATAATTAAACCTTAATTTCCTTGGGTTTAATACAAATCAACCTAATTAGCTTTAACCTATCATTAAGCTTAATTAACCATTTTAGACATTATCTGCATTACGTTTAATTAATTCTAAACCATGATTACATCTAACCCCTGATTAGACCAAGTTAACCTAATTAAACCATAATTAGACTTATCCAAAATTAACGCTAATTAACTAATTAAACCTTATTCTAGTAAGGTTTAATTAATTATTAAATCATTTTTAGACTTATCCAAAATTAAGTCAAATTAGTCAATTAAACCTAATACAATTGAGGTTTAATTAACTTTAAACCATAATTAGAATTAATCAGTTAAACCTTATCCAAATGAGGTTTAATTAACCTTATACCATGATTAGATTTACTCATAACTAAGTTTAATTGATCAATTAAACCTTATCCAAATGAGATTTAATTAACCTTAAACTGTAATAAGACTTATCCATAATTAATTCTAATTAATCAATTAAACCTCATCCAAATGAGGTTTAATTAACCTAAAACCATAACTATACTTATCCATAATTAATTCTAATTATTCAATTAAACTTTATCCAAAAGATGTTGAATTAACCTTAAACTAAAATTAGACTTATCAATAATTAATTATAATTAACCAATTAAACCTTATCCAAATGAGGTTTAATTAGCCTTAAACCATAATTAGACTTATCCAAAATTAATTCTAATTAATCAATTAAAACTTATCCAAATGAGGTTTAATTAATTAACCTTAAACCATAATTAGTAATTAAGTCTAATTAATCAATTAAATCTCATCCAAATGAGGTTTTATTAACCTAAAACCATAATTATACTTATTTATATTTAAGTCTAGTCAATAAATTAAACCTTATCCAAATGAGGTGTAATTAACAACAAACTATAATTAGATTTATAAAAAATTACGTCTAATTAATCAATTAAACTTTATCCAAATAAGGTTTAATTAACCTTTAACCAAAATTAGACATATTCATAATTATGTCTAACTAATCAATTAAATCTCATCCAAATGAGGTTTAATTAACCTGAAACCATGATTACACTTATCCATAATTTAGTCTAATTAATCGATTTAACCTTATCCAAATGTGGTTTAATTAAATTTAAACTATAATTAAACTTATTTATAATTATGTCTAATTAACCAATTAAACCTCAATCAAATGAGGTTTAATTATCCTTAAATCATAATTAGACTTATCCATAATTAAGTATAACTGGTCAATTAACCTTATCAAAATGAGATTTAATTAACCTTAAACTATAATTAGACTTATACATAATTAAGTCTAATTAACCAGTTAAGCTATATTCAAATGAGGTTTAGTTAACCTTAAACCATAATTAGACTTATCCATAATCAATTCTAATTAAGCAATTAAACCTTATCCAAAACAGTTTCAATTAAACTTAAACCATCATTATATTTATCCATAATTAAGTCTAATTAACCAATTAAGCCTCATCCAAATGAGGTTTAGTTAACCTTAACCCTTAGTTAGACTTATCCATAATTAAGTCTAATTAATCAAAAGTAACTTGAACTTAAGTTCAACCCATATTGAACCTACGTCAAACCTATAACTTTGGTTCAACTTAACTTGAAACCAAGTTAAACTAAACTTAAGTTCAACCCATATTGAACTCAAACCTATAATAGGTTCAACTTAACTTGAACCTAAGTTAACTTAAACTTAATGTCAACCAATATTGAACTTAATTCAAACCTATAACTTAGGTTCAACTTAAGTTGAGCCCAAGTTAACCTAAAATTAAGTTTAACCTATGTTAAACTTAAGTCAAACCTATAACTTAGGTTCAATTTAACTTGAACCTTAGTCAACCTAAACTTAACCTCAACCCATATTGAACTTAAGTCAAACATATAACTTAGGTTCAACTTAACTTGAACCCAAGTTAACCTAAAATAAAGTTCAACCCATATTGAACCTAAATCAAACCCATAACTTAGGTTCAACTTAACTTGAATCTAGGTTAACTTAAACTTAAGTTCAACCCATATTGAGCTTAAGTCAATCCTATAACTTAGGTTCTACTTAATTTGAACCCAAGTGTTGACCTCAATTTTAAGGTCTTCCTTTCCCTTTCTTTAGATACCATAGTATCTAGCCTTTAGATTTTTCTGTTTTGACTCTCCTAGAGGACTAGATCAGGACCTACAGTATTTAGAAATTCAAGCAATTTCTTCACTCTTTGAAGTTTCATATGGATGATTTCAGATCATCAACATTAGATTGAGTTGATTGAAAAGCTGACATATCGAAGCTCAAGTTGAGCTCCTATAGGAACTTGAAGGACATAGATGGACCCCGCGGCGTTTGGCATCTGACTTTATACCAAGAGCAACATGTTTGATATTATTTGTCATTTAAGCAAGGATCGGTCATCAACTCGCTCGTTAAACGATTCCAATTGGACCAAAATTACATCTTTTGCCACGACTCACACAAATTAATATTAAATTGGTATGATATTCGATGGACTTGTTCGAGTGACCCCAAATGGCTAAATGGACTATGTTGGTACGTCCGAAATGTCAATTTTGGCTGGGAAGGATATAAATCTTGATAGGGTTCCAAGTTGGAGTAAGTTGTGCATAAATTTCTAAATTTTGAATAAATTAATAATTTTTTTATTTAAAAAATTCAACTAAATAAAAAAAAAACTTACACTTCTTTCCTCAATCCACACCTCCCATTCTCCTCTCAGAATCGAACTGAGCCCTGACATTCTCCCATTCGGCAATTCTCTCATTCTCAAAGCTTCCTACCGGTTTTTTGGTCACCTTCCTCCTTTCTGAGCCCTTGTCATCGGTTGCTCCACCGGAAAGAATTTTCCCACCAAAACGAATCTGGTAACCTTTTTATTTCCAAATCCTGATGGGTTTCTTACCTTTTGTGGATGTTTCTCCTCACCACCCCGATTCTCACGTTGCTGGTATTTCAACTGGAAAATCTGAGGCGACGAATTTGGTGGAATTTACTTCCTGTTTAAAGATTCCATCTCGTGATTTTCTTACTTCTCTCATTCTTGATTTAACAAGCATTTAGAACCTCTGGAAAAGGGGTTAGCATTTTGTTTAGATGATTTGAGGATTTTTTTCTTGGATTTAGCTTTTCTTTATGCTCTTTGAAAGTAAGTTCTCCTCTTCTCCCCTTCAACTATTTCGTAGGTTTTCTAACTTCTAGCATTAATGGTCCTTTATATTTGGCTTTGATACTTGCCAGCCATATATGAGATTCTTTTTTTTTTCTTAATCAAAATTTTATGTGTTGTATGGAATTGTTGTAACTAAATGTATTTGTTCCCTTCATATGCAAATATAATTGAATATGTACAGATTTTTTTTAGAATCTGGATATATTTAAATATGGAAAGTATAAGATAGATGTATATTTAATTATTCATAAGTACATGTATGTGTAATATCCAAATCATAAAAGAGAAGTTGTTAACTTTCTCTAATCATCTTATGTTTATGTATCACTTAATTGAGGAATCTTTTAATGGTGTTATATATATATATATATATATATATATAGATGTTATATATGGCCAATTTTATCAATTTTAATAGAATGGTCAATCTTAGTTTAGATGTTATATACGGCCAACGGTATGGATGTAAAAATAAAATTTAGATGTTATATATGGCCAATCTTATCAATTTTATTTATTTACATATATAACATCTAAACTTTATTTTTACATCCATACCACTTCATTGGTTCCATCATTGTCAAGATTAGCCTGCTATTCATTAGTTAATTTCATTTGTTAGGATTGCTTACTTTGTAACCTTTTTAGTTGAAATACTTACTGAAATTTTAAAGGCATCAAGAAGCATTTATTTGTTTTTTATGCACACTCTATATCAGAAAAAGATGTCTGAGACTATCAAAATTTGAAACATTTTCGATATTTGAATCTTTCTTTAAATCTCACTAAAATGCCAAGATCATTAAGTAGTCCTTATCATTCAAGGTTCATGCTCTCTAAAAATGTGGCTGGAAGGATCTTTCTCTAATGATTTCTTGTCTAGCAATGTGAATATTTCAAATTTGTGTCACTTGGAATAACCTTGAATGCATTTTCTAGTGCACCTGTAATTCAGAAGGTATGATGGAGGAGAAAGAATATGATTCAATACATTTTAACTGTTATAATGGGAGACTAGTTATTTTTTTCAGACACAAGATCTAATATCTTTGCTAGTAGCAAATGACATTTTTTTTATCATTCCACGCTTAACATTCAAAGATTGTGTACTATGTCAAATTTTGCAATGATCTGTATTATGAAGTTGCTTAAGCTTTATATTTTTGTAGCTCGACATGTAAAATATCAAAAAATAGTTGGATAAGCATACAGAATACCAAAGTGGGTAATAAGTTTGAGATGCGGGGTAACAGGAAATGATGCAAAGAACCACTAATCAGCTTTGCTTATAGTTGAAAGTATAAAATCAATATTCAATTAGTAAGATGTCATTTCACTTCCTTAAGTCATCGGTAGCCCTAACCATTCCTTAAAAGGTTTGATAACTGGTTGTTATAAAAGAACAGATACTACAGATACCGCAGAGATACTACACTTGTGAAAAGAACAGATACTATAGATCTTACATAGATACTACACTAACTAAAAAAAATAAGAACAGATACGACACTACACCATAGAAACCACACATTAATTATTAGATATATATGCTTGATATCACCTACATATACACTCTACATACACACATTACATTTCATACAACTCATATAGATACTGTCGGTGTTATTTCAGAGTTGGAGGGGAGTTGCCCGTAAGAAGTTGTCGGTCACCGGAATTGAAATCCCGTCGCCCGCTTCGGAAGGACGTTGAAGTATGAAATCAATCTGACCCTATATGTTTCATAGTTTAAAATGAAAGAGAATTGTACCTCAAATCCTGTATCTATCCCGAAGGATAAACAAAAGACTTGAGGATGAGGCTCGATCAAATAAACTAAGGAAAGTATGACGTCTGTTTGGTCTGCGAAACCTTTGTATTTGCTGATAAGTTTCTCTATTTAATATATAAAGGATTAAATAGGGTTTATATTAACCTGGGTTCAGACATGCTTCCTATAAGGGCAAGCCTCTATAGTTAATTATATCCTAAATGACCAAAGTCACTTAAGAAGACTCTCGATAAAAATCAAGAAATATTATCTTCAAGGAATTTTGAAGGGTAGGACTCTTCAACGAAATGAGACGTAGAGATGTGAAAGGGGATTGGTTCAAAGTTGGAATATTTTATTGTAGAAT
>NW_018164529.1:108546-108828 GCF_001263595.1 Phalaenopsis equestris
CCAGAGGAGAACCTCAGTGACTTCCCAAGTTATCCTAATGTTTGGCTTCAGTTTTGAGGAAAAATATTTAGGTGTTTCATTCTGCCAATTTTATTTGTCAGGGCATACATTTGTGAGAAATGATCACACAAATATCTTGGAAGATATGAGGATTTAGGTTGTTACTAACGACGACCTCAGAATCCTAAGATGAGTTAGGGCTTATATTGTATAGCAGGGATATACAAAGGCCTGAAGATAAGATGAGGATTTACGTTGCATAAGCAAGCAACCTCGAAGTCC
>NW_018164529.1:108932-176626 GCF_001263595.1 Phalaenopsis equestris
TTGAGTTTTCTAGGGTGTCAGGTTATGATGTCAAATCAAGTGGCCCTATGTTTGAAGTTTTTTAAATTTTATGAGGGCCTATTAAAGTTGATTAAAGCGACACCGGTTAGGATCCTACGGTTCCCTCGTTCTGGCACCACTATTTTTTATTGGATTCACTTAGTCCGAAATGAACTTACTAAACTCAACTTAATGAGTTCCATAATTTAATTTAAACCGTGGGAAACCACATTAGCAACTGTAGGTTACCTCCTCCGAGGGATTCCCGATCATCCGATAGAGACATCTTAATTTAGTTGAAGTTGTAGTTTTGTGTGACGTTTGTGATTAAATTTTGAGTTGCTTTATATTTTGAATGATGTGGCGGTGAATTTTATCTTGGGTTGATTTTAGTTTTGGTTTTGGGTTATGGTTATGGTTAACATGCAACTTTATGTTGTTTTCATACATACAAGTAAATTCAATCATAAAACATGGAAGGAAAAGGTAGAAGAAAGACGTTACTGTAAACTGTAAGAGCGTACCTGGCGAGTTTTCTCGTTCCACCACCTGAAACTTAAAAATGCATGTGAGGGCATTTATGAAGAGCATAAAAAGCAAGTTCTGCTGGTTTTCCTAACCCTATGTCATATTTTTGTGGGTCCTTAAATGTTTAATTAAGGATGATTTCATTGAGCAAAGAATATTAAGTTTAATAGGCCTATGAGGTATCCAACAAGTTAGGAGGGGGAATCAGGTCCATGCCTCCCTCTCACCAACTGGTGAAAAGCCTCAGGTCCATTTAAAATTAATATGTTGCTTAATGGTTCATCCTGTAAATACCCTTTTTACTCAGTGAACACTGATGTCTCAATTATCCTTAAGAATAGGGTAATTATCACTTATCATTGAATTTGAAAATTATGTGGGTGAAGACCCTTAAAGAGGCAAGTTAATGTAATTTGAACGCTTAGCCAAACTTTTAATCCTAATTAGGGCTAGTGGTGTTTCAAGGATGTTTGATTTAATTATGTTTATTTCTCTAATCCTTATTTAATCATTTTTTGATTTAGCCTAAGTCACCACTAAGCCCTTAAGGCCTATGTGAATGTCTTAATTTGTTTTGAAATGGTTAAGCTTTAAGTGGACATGATTCATGATTTGGATTCTATTTGATTTGGATTCGAAAATCAAAATAGGGGTAGTAAATTGATTAATTATTGGCTTCAAAAGTCATACCCCTAAGTCCAGGGTCATTTAATTTTAATAAACTTCCAAATCTTAGTAATTTAGAAATTTGTTAATCTTAATTAATAAAGTGAGATTGGTTTCTACCAATTAATCCCTTGTGTTTCAAGCATCAAATAAATTGATTAGAATTAGAGGTTACCCATTTCCCCTCCTTAACTTAAAGCCTAAATGTTAATTAATGCTAAATTTCCAAAATTACACATTTGCCCCTAAGGCTCTAACACTTCATAATTTTGTCAAACTCAATTGAAGTGACTTTGAAATTTTTATCCTACCTCATTCATGGGTCAATTAAGACATCAGAGGAGAAAATGTGATTTTTCAAAATTTAATTTAATTTATGTAATTATTTTCATGCAAAAAAAGGATTTTTCAAAGAAAATTCCTAACTTGACCAAGGTAAATTCTAATCACTTGAAATTTTTATTGAAGGTAAACCTAAACTAGAAAAGCCTTTTTACAAAATTTCATGATTTTTTGAATTTTTTGTGATTTATTAGAATTATCTTAAATTCTGAGCTCTTTAATAAAAATAAAATATTTTAAATGGTGAAAATTATGTTTTCTATTTTTGAAAAATCTCTCTGAGTTATAGAACTCAATAGGAGAAAACTGCATATTTTTGAGGTTTTTTCTTTGATTTATTGGAATAAGTTTAGTGAAAACTCATTTTTAGCTTTATGAAAAATTATTTTTAAGCTTTGAAATTAAATATCTTTACTTAAAAAATCAGAAAAAAAATATTCTAATTATTTCTAAGTGATTAGGAAGAAATTTATAACATTTACATGAGTTTTACTATTTTTGTGATTTTTATGAATTTTTAATTATTTAAATATTTAAAATAGGCTAAAAATCAAATAAGTTTTTATTTTAAATATTATTTTATTTTTAGAAAATACCCCTGATCACAGAGAACTCAAAAAACTAATTTTCATAATTTTTTGAGTTATATTTTGATTTTTAAAAATCATTTTAATGCCAAAAGTGGTATTTATCTTTAAAAATCAACTTAAGTTGTCAAATTAACTCAAAATATTTTTAAATTTTTATGACGAGTTCTCTGGATCATAAATCACAGTGGAGATTAAAAGAAAAATCATTTAAATGTTTATATTTTCCAAAATTAATTATCTTAGTGATTTAGTGTTTGTAAAATTTAAGGACATTTTAAATGACTTGGGCCATGAAATTATTTTCAAAAGCTTCTCTAATCATGGTAGACCTAAGTAAAATTTTCTTATGATTTTCAAATCAATATGCTAATTTCCATGATTATTTTAAGGAAATAATGTGGAAAATCTTAAAAAATATGGATCTCTACATAGGAACCTCATCTAACTTCGAAAAAATCAGAGAAAGTTGCTCTTGATAGAGGCTATAACATGCCAAAATTTCAAGCCAAGATGATGTGTCAATATGCACGGAGAATCAAATAATTCTAAATAGTGTTTAATTAATTAAAAATAAAATATGCATCAAATAGACTTTAAATTTATTCCACAATATTTTCCTCTGTTCATTGAGCAAAATACTAATTTTATTTTATTTTTGTGATTTTTCTACACAAAGTTATGTATTTTTGAACTTTTGGGGATTAAATAAATAAGAAAAGGCCCCTATTTTCCTACTTATCCATGTCAACCTGGTACAGGTCGAACAGGTCACGTGTCACTGTGTCATTAGCGCTGCCAACCAGCTCATTCGCATTCATGTCGGACTGCGGTCTATCCAACGTGATCAGGGCCACCCGGTCAATAAACACTCGATCTGACGGTCCCGGGTCATCGTCCCAAATGAACTAGACCCGAAAATTATCTATTTTAAAACGCTAATATCTCACTCGATTCTTAATCAAATTGAGTGAAATTTTTTCATTCTTAACGAAATTGAGTGAATTTTTTTTTAAAATGCTCGTATTGATTAGTAGAACACATCCATATGGTTGATGAACCCTTAAATTAACCATATTCTCATGAATAATTAAAAGAGGCTTGGTTTAGGGTTAACTTTGAATACCTTGGTCCAAGAGGGGTAGCCTTGATTGGATGCTTATAGAAGTTTTATGTTGGTGTGATTTTTATAAAATTAAATATGCATCAAATATACTTTAAATTTATTCCACAAAATTTTCCTCTGTTCATTGAGCAAAATACTAATTTTATTTTATTTTTGTGATTTTTCTACACAAAGTTATGTATTTTTGAACTTTTGGGGATTACAAAGTTATGTATTTTTGAACACAAAGTTATGTATTTTTGAACTTTTGGGGATTAAATAAATAAGAAAAGGCCCCTATTTTCCTACTTATCCATGTCAACCTGGTACAGGTCGAACAGGTCACGTGTCACTGTGTCATTAGCGCTGCCAACCAGCTCATTCGCATTCATGTCGGACTGCGGTCTATCCAACGTGATCAGGGCCACCCGGTCAATAAACGCTCGATCTGACGGTCCCGGGTCATCGTCCCAAATGAACTAGACCCGAAAATTATCTATTTTAAAACGCTAATATCTCACTCGATTCTTAATCAAATTGAGTGAAATTTTTTCTTAAAATGCTCGTATTGACTAGCAGAACACATCCATACGGTTGATAAACCCTTAAATTGACTTTATATTCACAAATAATTAAAAGAGGCTTGGTTTAGGGTTAACTTTGAATACCTTGGTCCAAGAGGGGTAGCCTTGATTGGATGCTTATAGAAGTTTTATGTTGGTGTTAGAAGCCTAGGGATGGAGCCTCTGGTTGTGGTGAAATGCCTAGACCCAAATTTGATCAAGGCCGATTTGGGGGTTTGGTCGAAGTCCACCTTAGGGTGGTCGGCTAATGGGGCTTTTGTGGGGGATCTTCTTCTCTTGATGTTGGGATGATGTGAATGCAATAAATTTGAGTTTGGTGGAGGTTTGGAGGATGTCCTGTTTTGGCCTTGAAATTAAGCTCCAAAATTAAACTCAAGCAATGTATTTGAGTCGCTAAGAAAGGTTTAGTTAAGCTCAAGAGGTCTCCAGGAAGCTATTGAAGAAGTTTTACAGAGTCTCCCCAAAGAATTTCATGGTCTCTCTCTTTTTCCATGGTAGGGGGGTTTAAATAAAGTGGCCTAGGCTGGTTGTCAGGGCCAATTGAAGGTTGTATTTGGTTTCTTATGTGGAGGGCAAAGAAGCTCCAATGAGCAGCTGGGCTGATTTGGCCTTTGGGTTTGAATTGGGTGAAAATTCCTTATCTTGGACATGGTTTTGGCCATTTTCCAGTCACCAAGGTGGCTGGCCGACCAGGAATTGGTCACCTCTTGGCTCAGAGAATTCAGGGGGTGGCTTATAATGATTATCTCCCAATGGTAAGTGATGATGTTGGAGATATTTCAAGTTAGGTCCAAAAATGGGTAAAATCCCTTAATTTGGGGATCCATTGGTCCATAGCTTGTCATGGTGATTTTAGGAGGGTTTAACCTGGTCTTTAGGAAGGTCTTGGTGGCTGTGAAATCATTACTTTGGTGGCTTAGACATGGATAAGTCAATTTTTTGATGAAAGGTTTCAAGTCAGTGCAAATGACCAAAACTTGGGTTTGGGATAGGTTAACCATGTTCATTGACCCAATTGATTGATCAAAATTATGTAGATGATGGTTATATAGATTTTTGGTGAAGGTTTGAAGTGATTTTGAGTTCAATTGAAGGATCTATTTGAGGGAATTTTGAACTTTAATCAATTTGGCCATGTTGGGCTAGGCTTGGGTCTAGCTTGGATTAGCCTTGGACTAAGTCCAAAGTGATTGTTATAAATGGTCAATAGGGACCTCATGAAGAGTTTCCAACATGAATTGGATGCCAATTTGGAGGTTAAGAAAATCAATTGGGTGAGATTTGGGGACTTAGCCAATTTGGGGCTAAATTTGGGAATTTTGGATTTAGGCCAAAATCAAATGGTCTTGAGACTTCACCAAGGTCAATTGATTGGTAATTTTGATATATAGGAATGTTATAAAGATTTTTCAACAGAAATTGTGGCGAATTGACTAGGATATGGGTTAAATTTGGTGAGATTACGTCATATGGTCAAAATTGGGGTTTTGACCCAAATCAAAATTAAGCTCAAATCATGGACCAATTGAGCTTGGATTTGGTTTATTTTGGTCATATAAAAAGTTAATTTGAGTTTAGGATTGTAATTGGGGTCAATTGAGATCAAATTGATGGACATTTGAGTTGGATTTGGGGAAATTTGGGTCTTTAAAAGGCAATTTGGGGTTTTCGGTTAAAGTTGGTAAAATTGGCCAAATTGGGTCATATAGTAGTTCAGAGAAATGAAGTTTGGATTATTTGGGATTTATTGAGATTTTCTGGGAATTTTTGGAATTTTTGGGATTTTGAGCTATGGAGTGGTATTTTGGTAATTTAGGGGTGTTTTAGGGGTGAACGACCAAGATGGGTATTTTGGTAGAGTTGAGGTACCAACCATGACCAATAAGGCATGGACCAATGGAAACTCCATTTTGGGTCCTCTACATAGCGGTCTTAGCTAAATCATAGCCCTTTGGCTAGTAGGTTTAGGGGACCATCTCATGAGTATCCCAAATGATCAAGGGATCTAGGCTAGAAAATTGAGTTCAGGGTTGTGAGTGATTGTGGGTGCAGATAAGTGTAGTGAGTGCCTTAGCTCCAAACCAACACCCAAGATCAACCCTAAAGTCCATCAATCCTAAGGGTGACTCATCTTGAGTTTCCCCCATAGTGACCCCACCTACTAAGTATTTAGTGGTTGAGAGCAGTATGTGGAAGTTCAAGTTGAGTGGAGAAGAGTTTAGAATTTCTAATGGTGAGGGTTCCATGTCTATTTTTCTAGTAATAGTCAACATGAAAAGTCCTATGGCTAGACCCTAGGCTATTAAAGAGGAAAAACTAAACCTCAACCAAAAATGTGGTCAACAAATGGACCCCCAATTGTTGTGGTGTGCTGGGAAAGCACACCGCGCGTATTGGTGTTGACAGATGAGATCAACAAAAAACCAATACAAACTCTTAAGTCAATAGACCCTAAAGTATGCGTAGAGTTGGGTGTGTGATTTTTTTCTGCCGGGGAATTAGCAAGTGATCGCCTGGTTGAAATCAAGGAGTAGGGACTCTCGCTGGGGATCGGAGAGTGAATTTTGAGTTATGAAATTTTAGGTATTTCTAAAGGATGGGAATCAGTATGTATGTGCTGACCTCGAGGTGGGAATCAAAATTTGGGTATCAATACCGAAATAAGAATCATATGCCATAATCCATTTAAGGTGGTCTTAAAACTGATTTCAAAAGATGAGAATAGGATGTCTTGAATTAATCGAAGGGCTTATTCCCTCAACCTCAAGAATTCCATTGAATTTGATTCAAAAGATTGCGATAGTAGGGGTCCTTAAAGCAATGCGGAATCATATATAAAATCCTTAAGCTCTAGAATATCATAGGATTTGATTTGAAAGATTGCGATTGAAAGATTGCGATAAGAGGGACTCCTAAAGCAACACAGAATCAGATATAAAATCCTGATTTGAAATATTACAATTGAAATATTACAATAGGATGAGAACCTAAAATAATGCAGAATCAGATGTAGAATCCTCAACCCTAGATTAGATTTGAAATATTGCAATAAGAAGAGAACCTAAAGCAACACGGTATCAGATGTGAAATCCTCAACCTCTGGAATTTGATTTGAAAGATTGCAATAGGATGAGCTCCTAAAGCAACACGGTATCGGAGGTAAAATCTTCAACCTCTAGATTTGATTTGAAAGATTACGATAAGATGAGCTCCTAAAGAAACGTGGTATCGGATGTAGAATCCTAAACCTCTTGAATTTTATTTGAAAGATTGTGATAAGATGAGAACCTAAAGCAACGTGGAATCAGATGTAGAATCCTCAACCTCTAAAATTTGATTTGAAAGATTGCGATAGGATGAGAACCTAAAGCAATGTAAAAAAGCAATGCAGAAACGGATGTGGAATCCTCAACCTCTAGAATTTGATTTGAAAGATTGCAATAGGATGAGCTCCTAGAGCAACACGGTATCAGATGTAAAATCCTCAACTTCTGGAATTTGATTTGAAAGATTGCAATAGGATGAGCTCCTAAAGCAATGCAATATCGGATGTAAAATCTTCAACCTCTAGATTTGATTTGAAAGATTGCGACAGGATGAGCTCCTAAAGTAATGCGGTATCGGATGTAGAATCCTCAACCTCTAGAATTTAATTTGAAAGATTGCGATAGGATGAGAACCTAAAGCAAGGCGGAATCGGATGTAAAATCTTCTACCTCTAAAATTTGATTTGAAAGATTGCAATAGGATGAGCTCCTAGAGCAGCACGGTATCAGATGTAAAATCTTCAACCTCTAAAATATTGTATAATTTGATTTGAAAGATTGCGATAGGAGGAACTCCTAAATCAACGCGGAATCGGATGCAAAATCCTCAACCCCTAAAATATCGTATAGTTTGATTTGAAAGATTGTGATAGGAGGGACTCCTAAAGCAACGCAAAATCGGATGCGAAATCCTCAACCTCTAAAATATCATGTGAATCATTGCTTTGCAATGCAGAATCGGATGTGAAATCCTCATCCTCTAAAATATCGTATGGATTATTGCTAAGCAATGTGAAATCGGATGTGAAATCCTCATCCTCTAAAATATTGCGTGAACCATTGCAAAGCAATGCGAAATCAGATGTAAAATCCTCAATCTCTAGAATATTGTGTGGACCATTGCTAAGTAATGCGGAATTGGATGTGAAATCATCATCCTCTAAAATATTGTGTGAATCATTGCTAAGCAAAGCAGAATCAGATGTGAAATCCTCATCCATGTGAAATCCTCATCCTCTAAAATATCGCATGGACCATTGCTAAGCAATGCAGAATCAGATGTGAAATACTCATCCTCTAAAATATCGTGTGAACCATTGCAAAGCATAAGCAAAGCAGAATCAGATGTGATCATTTATTCTCTAAAATATCGTGTGAATCATTGCTAAGCAATGCAGAATCAGATGTGAAATCCTCATCCTCTAAAATTCTGGTGAATCATTGCTAAGCAATGCAGAATCAGATGTAATATCCTCATCCTCTAAAATATCGTGTGAACCATTACAAAGCAATGCAGAATCGGATGTGAAATCCTCATCCTCTAAAATATCGCATTTCTAATTCGTTGGAAACTAGTAGAATATATGAAGTTGACATTGGTGAGGAAAAATTGTTAAACTTTGTGAGATTTTGTGCAGAATGTGAAATTCCGCGGGGATATGAAGAAAACTGGTGCAGACCAAGGTACTTGCGCTGCACAAGCAAAGAGAAAGAAACCTCGAACTCGAGAAATTTATCATTTACTTTTCTTTTTGTTAGGATTTGGATCCAGTGATTTGGATCCAGTTTCAGAAAAATCCAGTTTCAGAAAATCACGACGTCTGAGCTTCTAAGAATGAGTTTTTGTCTCTGAAACATTGCAAGGCACAGTACTTCATAAAGTATCATCCCCTGACAAATGACAATTGTAGAAAATAGTCCATCCTTAAGGTACCATCAGAAATTTATTCTTTCAATTACACATAACATATGTGTTATTTCTACAGATACCATGGCTGAAGAGGTAGTAAGTTCGTAGCTTCGTTTGTAGCAGTCATCATTTGATTTATTGCAGATTCTGTAAAAGTTGTCGAAGTTATCTTTGAGAAATCTTTCTAACGTTCTTCGAGTTGAAGTTGGAGCTATATTTATTGGACATTGAAGGATATGACATCAAGTTTGAATTTTAATTAACTTCTAATATCATTATCATGTCTTAAATTCTTTCTTTTTGAGCCTAAGCAGATTTCAGAATTTTGGTCGTGTGATCAAAACATTTTTCATTTTCTAAAGATATTTCTGATAACCGACCCTCTAAAGATATTTCTGATAACCGACCCAAAGACTTAAGATCATTGAACTTTTTCTTGAATATAATATCAGATGAAATTTTTTTAAGAGAACATTTTAAGTTTCATTAATCAGAGGAAACTCGGACACCAATTTTTGATTAAACGTCCACCTCAAGCTTGTTCTCAGAGAAAGTTTTCTTTTGCTTTTATTTTTTTTTTCCATGTTTTGTTGAGAATTACTTTATCTGGTAGAGCGCGATTTAAAGATTTTGAATGCCTTAAATTCAGACACCAATTTTTGATTTTATGCTCACCTCAAGCTTCTTCTCGGGGAATTTTCACACAACAATTTTTTTTGCTCCCTTTGTTTTCTGAGAATTACTATCTCTTGTGGAACATATCTCTTTTAAACGTATGTTAAGGATTTTGAATGTCCAAATTTCCCTAACTAATAATTCTCAAATGTTTCTTAATTCAAATTCTATGATATTATAACTCGTTTGAAAGTCAGAACCCAGTCACGTGGCAGGAAATTAAAAGGCTCGTGATATCCCGAGTCAACTATTCGTATTTCAACCACACTATCTTATTTTGAAATCAACTTAGGACCCAGTTTGAATTCTTTAAAGTTGATGACTCAGATATTAGGACATTAATTTCATTCTCCCCTGAAGTCATAGTCTTATCAAAACATCCAAATTTTCCTTTCGAGGTGATCAATTTTTTTTTTTAAATATTGCACAACAAACATCCAAATTTTCCTTTCGAGGTGATCAATTTTTTTTTTAAATATTGCACAATCCTGAACAACAACAAACCCTTTCTTTTCATTAATTGCGGTGGAAGGGATGTAAGAGTAACATTGATCATGCTAATTTCCCATTTAAACAAAAATAGTAATACAATAGTAGCCAAGAGGCATTTCATTCGTTGGCAGTTGCTTAGGAATGAATTGGAACAAACAAATCGACCGAAATCATATTGATAGAACCTCTTTCAGGTTTCTTTTAAATATTCTTCCGGGATTGTTACGTTCCCATTCTTGAACTTCTCCTCGAGCAAGTCTTTGAAACTACAACACTCTTCTATGGTGTGTCCGATGAATCTGTGGTACGGACAATATCTCGGATGTCCTTTCTTGTTGGCCTCCTCGGGCTTCTTTGGCTTAGGTAACCTAGATTCTTGATCAGACTGAGGAACATCTTTTTTGTTGCTTCATCATTAAACGAATATATCCCATTTAATCAAGTGTTCATGATTGTAACTTGTCTTTCATATGTCTGGTAAGGTCTCTGCTGAGATGATTGCTGAATGTTCTGACGAGGATGTTTGAAGGTTTATTGACATTGTTCGGCTTGTATTTGAAATTGTCGTTTTCCCCTGCTAACCAATGGAACTGTCGTTGTTTGGCTTGTATTTGAAATTGTCGTTTTCCCATGCTAACCAATGCAACTGACCCAAATTTCATCTCAAATATCTTGGTTATCCTTGACTTCAAGGCCTTGGTTACTTTTGCCTTTTCGCTGGAATCCATATGTTTAATATCTTCCTGAATACTAGCTTTGCTGAGTAACTTCTCGAAAGACTTGATAGTGAGTCACTTAAGCATGAAAGCTATCAGTCCATGGATGCTTTTAAGTAAAATCTCAATTGCATGTTGTTTCTGTAGTTCAGGCTCACACTTCATGCTAAGATTTCTCCACCTCAAAATATAATCTACTAGAGTCTTGTTAGGCTTTTGTTATTGTACCATGAGATCTCCAATAGAAATATGATGCTGCACTCCGGTAAATCTTTTTACAAACAACAGTTCTAACTCATCAAACGTCTTCACTGACTTCTTTACCGATCCGTTGAGCAACTCGACATACCAATCGAAAGCAACTCCTGACAAGTTGCTGACGAACTATTGACACAGTAAAGCCTCGTTGTTTCTTGTATTGCCACAACTGGCTCAGAAATGTGCTATGTGTTGTCTGGGATTTTCAGTCCCGTCAAATAGCATAAAGTTTGGTGACACAAAAACTTTGGGGTAGGGTACTGCATCAAACTTCTCCGGGTAAGGTCTACCTTTTAGAATCAATGCACCACCCTTAGATTAGGTTAGAACATCTCGAACTTGCTCGACCATTTGTTTAAATT
Source organism: Phalaenopsis equestris (assembly GCF_001263595.1). Classification (NCBI taxonomy): domain Eukaryota; kingdom Viridiplantae; phylum Streptophyta; class Magnoliopsida; order Asparagales; family Orchidaceae; genus Phalaenopsis; species Phalaenopsis equestris. Next base: position 120,204 of record NW_018164529.1, read on the forward strand.
CTTTTTCTGGTATGACGCTTTGGATAGAGTATTTCTTCGGTTGTTCATGAGAGGTGAATTCTTTTCTTTCATCTGCAACATGAATGGTTTCTGGTTGGTTCATTTCTTGAAGTGTCATCTGCGGTTATTGTGACTGTCTTTGCATTACAATCACGTTGGTCTTCAATTCTTCAAATTTCTTTTCGAGATGATTGATTTGTTTGTCCCTTTTCTAGGTAGCCCCTTGCCTCTTATCCGCAGCGTTCTCCACACCAAAAGATGGCATCACGCGCAGATAACTCGACCTGGGTCTCAACAACATTGATTTCTGTTAATCTTTTGTTCATGTAATCTGACACATCGTAATTATCATCGTTGATATCTTTTCCTTGTTCTTCAAATAACTGCGCAATATTGACTCGGAGTGTCTGCAACTTAGCATTCATCGAGTTTCCTTTGATTACTTTTTGGTTAGTTGGGGATTTCTGAAGAATATCATTTTTTTTGTTGAGCACCGGTGTGGTTGTGTAAAAGTTAATTGAATCAACCAAAATCATATTTACGGAACCTTTTTCAGGTTCTTTCAAATACTCTTTCAGGATCATTACATTTCCACTTTTGAAATTCTTCTCAAGCCAATCCTTGAAGACAAAGCAGTTTTCTATGGTGTGGCCGAGTAACTGGTGGTATGGACAATATTGAGGATGATCTTTCATATTGGCTTCCTCTGGCTTTTCAGCTTTAGTAGACTAAATCCTTGTTCCTTTAGCAATTCATGGAACATCTTCGACACAGCTTCCTCTTTGAAGGAATACACCACTTTTGGTCGTTCAACCAAGGATATCCTCTTATTCTCTGCTTGGTATGATCTTCCTTGAGGCAGTTGTTGGCTAGACTGGCCATACTGTTGTGCCTGTTGTTGGCGGGATTTTTGAGGCTGTTTGGCTTTCAAAATTTCCTTGCCGCGCCTCCTTTCCTGTGCATTTATCCGTTGTGCAAGCTTTGAATTGGACCCAATCTCGAATCCAAAAAGTAGTGGGGCATAAGCGTCAACTGAGTCTTCCTCATATAGAATTTCTTTTCCCTTAATAGGCAAAACAGTCGGCATGGTGACAGTGTATCCGGTAGTAGGAGTAAAAATAGTTCTCGGAGTAATCTCAACTCTCCTAACTACAGACTTTTCAAGACTAGTAGCACTCTTTTCAATCAACACCTTTGAAGGGGAGAATTCTTTGGTAGACTTCAAGTTGAACTCTACAATAGGCTCCACAGACTTATCTATTTCAAACTTCATCACTGTGATGGACACCTTCCCAAACTTAGCTCCAATATCATCGAACCCTTGTCCAAACTTAATAACTACCAGGTCAGGCAGTTCATCCCTATTGACAGTGAACTCCATTCCAGAAGTGAAATAAAATATCAATTTTGGTGAAGACATTGTTCCTGTCATTTGAAGAATTTTCAAAAGTCAGCGATGTCCCGTACCTTGCAGCTTCGACAGAAGTACTCAAGTTGACGCATGTGTCTTATAAACTGGGCATTCTTTATTATTTTATTTTTCAAATTTGTTACTCACTTGTGATTAAAGCATCGAAGAGTTACAATTAGCAAATTGAATAAGCGTGAAGGGGTGCAACAACATGGCTTGATTCACAGAAAAGCAAACTAAAACCCGAAGAAGATGAAGAAATGCAAAGTTTAGGACCCTGTGCAGGACCAACTTTAAAACAATCAACGCTCAGGAAGAACCAGTCCACAGACACACCTATTGGGGGTCCGACCCCACATGAAAATTTAAATAGTCCTTAATGGCCTTCTGAACCCCTCTGTTCAAAGATGGTTGAACAGCTAGTCCTGAAGTCCATGGAGTTTGCCAAGACAGAAATGGGTAAAGAATGCCAACAGAAGAAGGGTAACTTGGTCCAAGAGGGACATGGACACATTACCGATGTGTGAAAATAATATTTCTTGATTTATATGGAGAGAAAAGCACTTCCCCAGCGGAGTCATCAGATGCTATCGGCGTTATTTTGGGGTTGGAGGGGAGTTGCCCGTAAGAAGCTGTCGGTCACCGGAATCAAAATCGCGTCGCCCAATTCGGAAGCACGTTGAAGTATGAAATCAAACTGACCCCATGTTTTTCATAGTTTAAAATGAAAGAGCACTGTACCTCAAATCCTGTATCTATCCCGAAGCATAAACACAAGACTTGAGGATGAGACTCGATCAAATAAACTAAAGAAAGTATGTCGCCCGTTTGGTCTGCAAAACCTTTGTATTTGCAGAAAAGTTCCCCTATTTAATATAAAGAATTAAATAGGGTTTATATTAAGCTGAGTTCAGACATGCTTCCTATAAGGGTTAATTACATCCTAAATGACCAAAGTCACTTAAGAAGACTCTCGATAAAAATCAGAAAATATTATCTTCAAGGAATTTCAGAGGGTAGGACTCTTCAATGAAATTGGACGTAGAGATGTGAAAGGGGATTGGTTCAAATTTGGAACATTTTATCGTAGAATCCAAAGGAGGAAGAACTAGGGGATGTCATGGATCCAGAAGAGAACCTCGGTGACTTCCCAAGCTATCCTAATGTTTGCTTTTAACTTTAAAGAGAAATATTTAGGTGTTTCATCCTACCAATTTTATTTGTGAGGGCTTACATTCGTGTGAAATGATCACAAAAATAGCCTAGAAGATATGAGGATTTAGGTCATGACAAACGATGACCTCAGAATCCTAAGACGAGTTAGGGCTTATATTGTATAGCAGGGCTATACAAAGGCCTAAAATAAGGTAAGGATTTATGTTGCGTAAGCAAGCAACCTTGAAGTCCTATGTCTTTATTATTTAAGTCTAAGGAAGGAAGATTGGTTTAGCTGGGGAAGAGAGGTTTTGCTGTTGAAGATGGCCGTGCTGCCCACCATGCTAGCTCCAAGCTCCTTGCCGCGACAAGTTTGAGTTATCTAGTGTGTCAAGTTATAATATCAAATCAAGTGGCCCTATGGTTGAAGTTCTTTAAATTTTAGGAGGGCATATTAAAGTTGATTAAAGCGACTCCGGTTAGGATCCTAGGGTTCCCTCGTTTCGGCACCACTATTTTCTATTGGATTCACTTAGTCCAAATGAACTTACTAAACTCAACTTAATGAGTTCCATACTTTCCTTTAAACCGTAGAAAACCACATTAGTAAACGTAGGTTACCTCCTCTGAGGGATTCCGATCATTCGATAGAGACATCTTAATTTAGTTGAAGTTGTAGTATTGTGTGATGTTTATGATTAAACTTTGAGTTGCTTTATATTTTGAATGTTGTGGCGGTGAATTTTATCTTGGGTTGATTTTAGTTTTGGTTTCGAGTTATGTTTATGGTTAACATGCAAGTTTATGTTGTTTTCATACATGCAAGTAAATGCAATCATAAAACATGTAAGGAAAAGGCAAAAGAAAGACGGTACTATAAACTGTAAAATCATACCTGGAGAGTCTTCTCGTTCCACCACCTGAAACTTAAAAATGCAAGTGAGGGAATTTATGAAGGGCGGAAAAAAGAGTAGGAAAGGTAAGTTATGGTGGTTTTCCTAACCCTATGTCATATTTTGGAGGGTCCTTAAAAGTTTAATTAAGGATGATTTCATTGAGCAAAGAATATTAAGTTTAATAGGCCTCTTAAGAATCCAACAAGTTAGGATGGGGAAGCTGCTCCATGCCTCCCTTTCACGAACTGGTGAAAAGCCTCGAGTCCATTTAAACTTATTATGTTGCTTAATGGTTCGTCCTGTAAATACCCTTATTACTCAGTGAACCCTGATGTCTCAATTATGCCTAAGAATAAGGTAATTATCACTTATCATTTAATTTGAAAATTATGTGGGTGGACCCTTAAAGAGGCAAGTTACCTTAAAGAGGCAAGTTAATGTAATTTGAACAATTAGCCAAATTTTTAATCCTAATTAGGCCTAGTGGTGTTCCAAGGATGTTTCATTTAATTATGTTTATTTCTCTAATCCTTGTTTAATCATTTTTTGATTTAGCCTAAGTCACCACTAAGCCCTTTAGGCCTATGTGAGTGTCTTAATTAGTTTTGAAAAGGTTAAGCTTTAAGAGGTCATGATTCATGATTTGGATTCTATTTGAAAATCAAAATAGGGGTATTAAATTAATTAATTATTGGCTTCAAAAGTCATACCCCGTCCAGGGTCATTTAATTTATAAACTTCCAAATCTTAGTAATTTAGAAATTTATTAATCTTAATTAAGAAAGTGAAATTGGTTTCTACCAATTAACTCCTTGTGTTTCAAGCATCAAATAAATTGACTAGAATTAGAGGTTACCCATTTCCCCTCCTTGACTTAAGCCTAAATGTTAATTAAGGCTAAATTTCCAAAATTACACATTTGCCCCTAAGGCTCTTGCACTTCATAATTTTGTCAAACTCAATTTAAGTGACTTTGAAGCTTTTATCCTACCTCATTCATTGGTCAATTAAGATGTCAGAGGAGAAAATGTAATTTTTCAAAATTTAATTTAATTTTTGTAAGTATTTTCATGCAGAAATAGGATTTTTCAAAGAAAATTCTTAACTTGACCAAGGTAAATTCTAATCCCTTGAAATTTTTATTGGAGGTAAACCTAGACCAGAAAAGATTTTGGACAAAATTTCATGGTTTTTTGAATTCTCTGAGATTTATTAGAATTATTTTTAGTTCTGGGCTATTTAATAAAAATAAAATATTTTAAATGGTGAAAATTAAGTTTTCTATTTTTGAACACAGAAGAGAAAACTTCATATTTTTGTGGTTTTTTTCTTTGATTTATTGGAATAATTTTAGTGAAAACTCATTTTCAGCTTTTTAAAAAATAATTTTTAAGCTTTGAAATTCAATATCTTTATTTAGGAAATCAGAAAATGATTACATTCATGGCTAAGAATCAAATTTTTAGTTTAAATATGATTTTATTTTTAGAAAATACCCCTAATCTCATAGAACTCAAAAAACTAAGTTTCATAATTTTTTGAGTTATATTTTGATTTTTAAAAATCATTTAAATTCCAAAAGTGGTATTTATCTTTAAAAATCAACTTAAGTTGTCAAATTAAATGAACTCAAAATATTTTGAAACTTTTATGATGACTTCTCTGGATCATAAATCACAGTGTAGATTAAAAATCAAATCATTTAAATGTTTATATTTTCCTAAATTAATTATCTTAGTGATTTAGTGTTTGTAAAATTTAAGGGTATTTTAAATGACTTGACCCATGAAATTATTTTCAAAAACTTCCCTAATCATGGTAGACCTTCTAAAATTTTCTTAGGATTTTCAAATCAATATACTAATTTACATGATTATTTTAAAGAAATAATATGGAAAATTTTGAAAAATATGGATTTCTGCATAGGAACCTCATCTGACTTTGGAAAAATTAATGAATGTTTCCCTTGATAGAGGCTACAACAAGCCAAAATTTCAAGCCAAGTTGATGTGTCAATATGCACGAAGAATCAAATAATTCTAAATAGTGTTTAATTAATTAAAAATAAAATATACATCCAATAGACTTGAAATTTATTCCACATTATTCTCCTGTATTCACGGAGCAAGGGGGTATTTTTATTTTATTTTTGTAATTTTTCTACACAAAGTTATGTATTTTTGAAGTTTTGGGGAGTAAATAAATAAGAAAAGGCCTTTATTTTCTTACTTATCCATCCTTTATTTTCTTGCTTATCCATGTCAACCTCGTACAGGTCGAACAGGCCATGTGTCGCTGTGTAATTGGCACCGCCAGCCAGCTCATTCCCGCTCATGTCGAACCGTGGTCTGTCCGACGCGAACAGGGCAACCCGATCAATACACGCTTGATTTGACGGTCACGGGTAATCATCCCAAATGAACTGGACCCGAAAACCGTCCATTTTTAGACGCTAATATCTCACTCGATTCTTAACGAAATTGAGTGAATTTGTTTTTTTAAATGCTCGTATTGACTAGTAGAACACCTCCATATGGTTGATAAACCCTTAAATTGACTTTATATTCATGAATAATTAAAAGAAGCTCATTTTATCGTTAACTTTGAATACCTTCGCCCAAAAGGGGTAGCCTCGATTGGATGCTCGTAGATTTGGGGGTTTGGTCGAAGTCCACCTTAGGGTGGTCAGCTGATGGGGCTTTTATGGGGGATCTTCTTCTCTTGATCTTGGGATGGTGTGGGTGCAATTAATTTAAGTTTTTTGGACGTTTGGAGGATGTCCTGTATCGGCCTTGAAATTTAGCTCCAAAGTTGAACTCAAGCAATGAATTTGAGTGGCTAAGGAAGGTTTAGTTAAGCTCAAGAGGCCTCCAGGAAGCTGTTGAAGAAGTGTTACAGAGTCTCTCCAAAGAATTTGTCTATCTTTCTGTCCATGGAGGGGGTGTTTAAATAAAATGGCCTAGGCTGGCTGCCGGGGCCAATTGAGGGGTGCATTTGGTTGCTTTTGTGGAGGGCAGAGAAGCTCCAATGAGCAGCCGTGCTAATTTAGCCTTTGGGTTTGAATTGGGTGAAAATCCCTAGTGTTGGACATGGATTTGGGTGTTGGCCATGGTTTTGGCCATTTTCCAGCCACCAAGGTTGCTGGCCGGCCATTCATTGGTCACCTCTTGACTCAGGGAAGTCAGGGGGTGGCTAATGATGATTATCTCCCAAGGGTAAGTGATGATGTTGGAGATATTTCAAGTTAGGTCCAAAAATGGGTAAAATCCCTTAATTTGGGGATCCATTGGACCATAGCTTGTCATGGTGATTTTAGGATGGTTTAGCCTGGTCTTTAGGAAGGTTTTGGTGGTTGTGAAATCATTACTTTGGTGGCTTAGACATGTTTAAGTCAATTTTTTGGTGAAAGGGTTCAAGTGAGTGCAAATGACCAAAAGTTAGGTTTGGGCTGGGTTAGCCATGTTCATTGACCCAATTTATTTATCAAAATTGTGTATATGATTGTTATGAAGATTTTTGGTGAAGGGTTGAAGTGATTTTGAGTTCAATTGAAGGATCAATTTGAGGGAATTTTGAACTTTAATCAATTTGGTCATGTTGGGCTAGGCTTGGGTCTAGCTTGGGTTAGCCTTGGGCTAAGTCCAAATTGATTATTATAAATGATCAATTGGGACCTAATGAAGAGTTTCCAACATGAATTGGATGCCATTTTGGAGGTCAAGGAAATCAATTGGGTGAGATTTGGGAACTTAGCCAATTTGGGGCTAAATTTGGGAATTTTGGATTTAGGCCAAAATTGAATGGAGTTTAGACTTCAACAAGTTCAATTGATGGCTAATTTTGATGTATAGGAATGTTATAAAGATTTTGAAACAATAATTGGGGCGAATTGACTAGCCCATGGGTTCAATTTGGCGAGAGTAAGTCATATGGTCAAAATTAGTGTTTTGACCCAAATCAAAATTAGGCTCAAATCATGGACCAATTGGACCAATTAAGCTTGGATTTTTGTAATATCAAAAGTGAATTTGAGTTTAGGGTTGGAATTGGTGTCAATTGAGATCAAATTGAAGGACATTTGAGTTGGATTTTGGGAAATTTGGGTCTTTAAAGTGCAATTTGGGGGTTTTGGTTAAAGATGGTAAAATTGGCCAAATTGGGTCATATGGTAGTTGAGAGAAATGAAGTTGGAAATATTTGGGATTTATCGGGGTTTTATTGGAATTTTTTGGGCACGTTTTGATGAGTCCGTTGTTGTTGAGAATACAAAAGATGACCTATTTTGGTAATTTGGGGGTGTTTTAGGAGTAAAATGCCAAGATGGGAGTTGAGGTAGAGTTGAGGTACCAACCATCACCAATAAGACATGGACCAATGGAAACCCCATTTTGGATCCTCTACATAGCGGTCTTAGCTAGACCATAGCCATAGGGCTAGTAGCTTTAGGGGACTATCTACATGAGTATCCCAAAAGATCAAGGGATCTAGGCTAGAAATTTGAGTTCAATGTTGTCAGTGATTGTGGGTGCAGACAAGTGTAGTGAGTGCCTTAGCTCTAGACCAACACCCAAGGTCAACCCTAAGGTCCAGCAATCCTAAGGGTCACTCACCTTGAGTTTCCCCCATAGTGACCCCACCTACTAAGTATTTAGAGGTTGAGAGCAATATGTGGAACTTCAAGTTGAGTGAAGAAGAATTTGGAATTTCTAATGGTGAGGGTTCCATGTCTAGTTTTCTAGGAATAGTCAACAGGAAAAGTTCTATGGCTAGACCTTAGGCTACTGAAGAGGAAAAACTAAACCTCAACAAAAAATGAGGTCAATAGATACACTATACATCCTTGATTGATAAATTTAGACACTCCACAATAAAAACCACCTGTTAGATATTGACACACTAAACACTATTAATCGATATGTTCAGATACTACATATCACTTATTCTTAACATCACATAGGTGCACCACACCCTGATAAATTCAAGTACTTTTTCACATTGTGTACATTATACCTTTAACAAGATAAATTCAGATACTATTTGGATTCACCAATCCATTAAATGATAGGGGTGATTCATTGGTGACTTCTAATTGATATTGATAGGTTGACTTCGATATTTCAGTAGCCTTGGGGATTGGAAAGAAGAAAAAAAAGAAGTCGAGGCTAGGCCTAACCCCAAATTAAAATCATATATCTCACTTCAAATTTTGATATGCTTATCATTTATTCTTTCCTTTATAATCTGCAAATGTTTATATAATCCATTTATATTATACAATTGTAATCTATTTTGTAGCATCAACATTACTAACAAGGTACACATTTAGTTATTTCAGCTTCTTTACTTTTCTAACTACATAATTACTTCTTTAATGTACATTTCTTTTCTTTTTTATTGTACTGTACCTTCCTTCATGTTCGTTGCATTTTTTTAACCATACTTTATTACATATCTTCTTCTTCCTTTTTTATTGTACAGTATACATTTGTCTATACCCATGCTTTTAGGTACTACCTTATTGGCATGTTTATACAGTACCCTAGGATAGGGCGCACGAGGCATGGTTTTCTTTCATTTACTCTTTTCACGTAATGATATAATGGCATGGTTGGTTGTTGATTCATCTCTGGATAGTGTTCGGGACTACAACAGAAGGTGGAGAGAGAAGCTCCAGCTGGACTTCCGTAGATTTAAATAACATACCTGTAGGACACCGAGGTCGTTCATCTCGTACGACGTAAATCCTCATACATTATCTTTTGAGACCTTCTATGATTTTATATAGTACGATATAAGTCCTAAAATTTTTAGGATTCCGAGGTCGTCATTCAATAAGACATAAATCCTCTTATTTCCTCAAGCCATTTACATGTGAAATGTAGATATAAGCCCTGAATATCTAAATAACTTGGAGGACTGAAATATCACATAATTTCCCTTTCAAAGATGTAAAGCCAAACAATACGTTAATTTGAGATGTCACTGAATGTTCTTCAGTATTTTCGACATCTCCTACTTTTCACTACTTTGAATTCCGGAAATAACTATTCCTATTCAAACCTATCACACTTGACTTTTTCTATAAACAATCGTGGAAACTTAAACATTGAATTCTTGAAGATGAAACCCTGATCTTAATAGAGAGTTTTCTTAGGTAATTTTGGTTGTCTAAGATGTAATTAACTATAGAGGCTTACCTCTATAGGGAATTAAGAACCCACATACATGCTCCACGACAAAAATAGTGTAAAAAACTTTTAAGTTTAAATAGTCAAGTCAACCAATAAGTTATACATTCATCCTTTGAGATGATATATCATTTATGACATCGTGCTCAACTATTTAAACTATTAGATATATGAGGTCTATTTAGTCTCACTATTTTCCAAAAAAAAGAGTACCACTTTCATCAAGTTAAAATTACGTTATATATATTTGATCCGAATTTTTTGTTGTGATAGATTGTTTAAAATTTAATTAAATATAATCAATTAATATTCAGATTCTACGCAAGTATATGTATCGTTATCAAGTAATAATGGACTTTCTATTTAAGCCCCAAATATTGATCCTACGGAGAAGGTTTAAATTGAAAATGACAAATTTGCTAAGAAATTCATAGAAAGTCAATTGAAATCACAGTCACTAATTTCAATTGTTGAGGTGTAATCAAAATTAAATTTCTAAACTATTACCAAATCAAATATGTAAAATTTAAAACAGTAAATACTAACCAATTAACGGAGATTCTTATGTGAAAAAGCATCATTCCCACTACAATGAGGCTATGGTAAAATGACATGAGATAAATGTTCATAATAAGTATTTTGCGAAAGAGGAGCAATTTTAATTCTCTACACTGATACAGTGCATAGAAAATTATTTGCTAATATCAGTGTTTAGTCTCAAATCTGTGGCTAGGTTAGGAGGATACCAGCTCCCACTCCAGAGCTCCCACTTCCCTTCAATCGAAGGCTAGTTCTCGCTTAATTTTTAAACATTAAGACTGAATTGAAGATTTTAGTTTGTCACCCTAAAGGTTCTCTAATTCTACACCCAATAAAGATTATTTTCCTATTTATTTACACTTAATTCCATAAATGATGTTCTCCTTCATGAAATCAAATGTGATCCTTACTCTGTTGTAGAACTCATACTCCATTTCTCGGATCATATGTTTCACAACACACTTTAACAATTCAATTGGCCATATCAAAAAGTGAATTAAGTTTAGAGTTGAAATATCATCACAATTTTTTTTACAATTTAATATTGGCACATTCATATTATCTCTTCATTTCACCATATCTCAAAATTGGGAGAAAGATAGATAGAACTACTCAGACTTCATGAGAAAGAAATAATAAAACACAAGTTTCATATATAAAAGAAAGTTCATACAACACTGATAAACAAACATTACTTAACAGAAAACTCTTTCTCAAAGCAAATCCTTTATAGCATTTCCTTAGAAATGCAGGAAGAAGATATCTCTCACTTTTCTCCTTCTCCAACACTCTTGTAGAAAGTTCACACTATATCTCACCACAAAAACTTTAAACTATGAAAACAAAATCACTAATTGACTCTAATATGAAAGTAGAATTAAATGATGTGGTGTGAAAAATGAAAGTAAAGGAGTGAGAAATGTAGAGGAGAGTTTTTTTTCAGATGAAATTCGGCCCCAATAGAGCCTAAGGTCAGTTCTCCAAGAGGTGGCCCCAAAAACTCTTCCAAAAATCGTCCAAGTACATCGAACCTTCTAGAAACGGGGTCTACACTGCCTTTGGCGCCCCCTGCCTTGGGCGCCGTCGGCGCTGGTCTGGTGCCATCAGCGCTGAGTAAAAATTCTCTGGCTAATTTGTTCTGCACCGTCGGTGTCAAAAATACAAATTTCCTTTACTAAAAATAGAAAAATATAGTCTTATTCTCTTTTACCAAATATCTTAGCCCCTAGAATTAACCGTTATTATTGAAAATTTTTACTTAAATTTTCTATATATTTAAAAACATTAATATAGTTATCTAAAGTTAACCTCTAATACCAAAGGTCATATAAATTTAAATTTTTGAAAATATAATTAAGTGAGGACAAATAAAATTAATTTCTTTTCTAACAATGATATTTCTTCTCCCCCCTAAACTTAGATTTTTAACAGATTTTTACATGAAGAACTTTAAAAATGAAAGGTAAATAAAAATACAAAAAAAAGTCATACCTATTGGAGATTCTGGTTTTTGAGCATAAATTTTGAAATGTTGCAGGTGCTAATATGAAAACTACAAGGCTAAAATTATTAAATTGCACATAACACATATAAAATTTGCTGAGAAAGAGCTAATCACAAAATAGAACAAAGTGCTGATAATAACAACAGAACTAAACTAAATTCTAAAAATTAAAAACAGTCTTCCACATTACAGCTTCACATTACATAACAAACAAAGTCTAAACAACATCACAACACAAACAATACAATCACAAAGTACAAACATAAAGAAACAAACAAAATCGATAACCAATCATCATCTTCCTCATCATCGACATCTAAATTTTGCTGCTAATATGGAGTATAAGTAGGGTGAATAGGGAACTGAAATTTATGGTCACCCCTCAGGTATCACACTAAAACATCATCATAAGCAGCATCATACTCAAATTTCTGACAAATCAGATCATCGGTGTGAGCATTTTTGGCCTCTATATTCTGCATCTTATGATCCATCCTCAAAATATCTCCCTGTTGTATCATCATCTGATCCAAAAGTTCTCTATTTTTGGGGTCACTAGAAGTAGGTCCATGAGAGGTAGTAGGAATATCCCTAGAAGCAGAAGGAATATCTCTAGCCTTACTGACAGATATCCAGTCAACATGAGATTCTTATGTGTTGATGTTAGCAAGCCTAATAGGTCTCTGAGGCTAAATCCTAAAATTAACTCCTACCTGCTGACAATGTGTGTAAATAAAAGCAGGGTGTGCCAATCCACCAAAAGTCTCTCCCAGAACAATAGATGGATTGTTCATATGGATAATATAGCCCACATTTATGTTCATAACTTGTTGAATACAGTAGTTCATGATGGCTCTACCTTTGGTCACCTCATTATGCCGGTTCATAATGCCGGTTAGTCAGAATCATTCTTCCAAAAATAAAATAATGTTAGGCCTTAGATACCACATTTAAACTAATATGGGGAAAGTTAACTTTAAATCCATTTTTTGTTTTCCAAGCCCCTTTCTCACTAGTTATAAAAGAAATAGCTTCATCTAAAGCCTGATTTGTAATCAAAAAGGAATGATACTAGCATACACATCTTCTATAGAATAGAACTCATTTATTTTTTTAGAGTAAATTCTACATTTTTTCCACGAACAAAAACATAATCATCAGAAGCTTCAACAAGGTTGGCATAAAATTTCGTTATAATCCCAGCTGTCTTATCGGCAGTAGAATAGCAAAAGTGAATATTGTCGAGCAATACTCAAACGTTCAACTTCTGCTCCCAAATTTTTAAAACCTCGGTCCTGAATCACTTTTTTATTTTCTTGAAAAGTAAAGAGATCGTGCACTGGCTCTAAAGCTAATAAACCTTTGCTCATCATATTCTATTTTCCTTTTGCTCAATCTAGGTGTCATAGGAAATTTAGAAAAATTTGATAAAAATTCTAAATAAATTCTAAAATTTTGAAAATAAAAAATTTAAACCACTTTAAAATCAAATCCACTAAGTAAGAGTTTTTCACCAAAGCTATTTCTCAAAATCTCCAAAAAAATTTCAAAATTTTGGATATAGTCAATGTGAGAAAGATTATTGGTGAAAATAAAAAATTTTCACTTTAAAGTGTAGCTCTTACCTAGAGAAGATAAAATCAAAAGTTATTTAGCCTCTAAATTGCCTCAAATCTGACCATAAATAAGCCCTAGCGGCCCAAACCAAAGGTTGAAGATGACTTAAGAGTAAAAATGTTGGCCATAGTAAAATTTGTGAATTTTTAAGGGTTAAAATCTACTGTCGCGTTGAGAGCACCGTCGGCGCCGAAGGCCCGAAAATTTTATATTTTGATTTTTTTTAATTTTCAATTTCCTATCGACTTACTCAAAAATTTTTAGTATTTTAAACACAGATTTTTAGTATTTTTCCTAAATTCAATCTTTGTGTGGACATTCCTCTAGGAGTTTTATAAGTAGTTATGTATGCCAATAATGCAGTAGTCTAGCAGCACAATCCAATATATAAGAATTTACAGCTAGTCTAGCAGCACAATCCAATATATAAGAATTTACAATTTTTTCTAAAATGCGTTTACTTTCATGATTCGATATTTCTACTAAACCACTAGTTTTAGGATGATAGGCAGTAGAGAATCTATGCATTATATCCTATTTCTTGATCAATTTTTTGATTCTCTTACTACTGAAATGAGATCCTCCATCAGTAATGATTACTCTTGGCATTGCATATATTGTAAAAATATTTTTAATTAAAAATCTAGAAACACTCCAAGCATCACATTTAGGCATAATAATAGCTTCAATCCACTTAAGAGCGCTATAAAGAAAATTGACTAATCTAGAGTTTCGTTCTAATTTTGTGGTATGAAGGCATAAATGGTCCCATAATGTCTAATCCCAACACATAAAAAATTTTAACTTCTAATGTGTAATTTAGAGTAGAAATATTTCCTACTCAAATATTTCCTACTCATTGACATCTATCACACGTTTTAATATATTCATTAACATCTCTAAAAATAGTAGGCGAATAAAATTTATGTTGCAAAATTTTATATGCAGTTCTATTTTTTTCAAAATGTTCTCCAAATCCAGAATCATGACATCTTTCAATTATTTGTTGACTTTCTTCATAAGGCACATGTCTTCTAATAATTAAATCTTTACATTGTTTATATAAATATGGGTCATTTTAAAAATAGTCTTTCGAATCATAGATAAATTTCTTTAATTCTGGATTTTTGATATCAGATGGTGGAATGTCACTTATAATAAAGTTTACTATATCAGGATACCACGACACATCCATTTCATCAATACTATATAAATGTTCATCAGGGAAATTTTCTAAAATTTCATTTGCAAAGTTAGTTAATGTTCCTATTTATATTCTAGACAAATGATCAGTTATTTGATTATCATTTCCCTTTCTATCTACCACTGTAAAATCAAACTCTTGCTATAATAGTATCCATCTAAATAATCTTAGTTTAACATCCTGCTTTTGCATCAAGTATTTAATAGCAGAATGATATGTATGCACTATACATTTAGTTCCAATTAAATAAGGTATAAATTTATCAAAGGCATAAACAATAGCTAATAACTCTCTTTTAGTATTAGTATAATTCATTTGAGCATTCTTTAGAGTTTTTGTAGCATAATATATAACTTTAGAAACTTTGTCGTGCCTTTGTCCTAATACAACCTCAATACTATAATCACTATCATTACATATTATTTCAAATGGTTTCTCTTCGTCACGTGGTGCTATTACAGGTGCAGTGATAAATTTTTTCTTTAATAATTTAAATGTTGTTATGCATTCCTCATTAAAATCAAATTTTGTATCTTTTTCTAAAAGCTGGCTTAGGCATTTAGTTATTTTTGGAAAATTTTTTATGTAGCACCTGTGAAAACCAACATGTCCTAGAAAACTTCTCACCTCTTTAACATTATTAGGAGGTGGTAATTTATCTATAACTTAGATTTTTGTAGGATCTATTTCCATTCCTTTTTTAGAAATTTTATGCTTAAGAACAATACCTCCTGCAACCATAAATTGACATTTTTCCCAATTTAATACTAGGTTGAATTTTTCACATATCTCCAGAACTTTTTCTAAATTATTAAGACATAACTCAAATGAAGTCCCAAATATAGATAAATTATTCATAAACACTTCCATTCCATGCTATATAAAATTGCTAAAAATTGACATCATGCATCTTTGAAATGTTGTAGGTGCATTGCATAGTCCAAAAGACATTCTACGAAAAGAAAATGTTCCATATGATCTTGTAAACTTTATTTTCTCTTGATCCTCTAGAGAAATTGCGCTTTATCCTCTGGAGCAATATGTATTTGATGATAACTAGTATATCCATTTAAAAAATAAAAATATATGTGCCCAACCAGCTATCCAACACTTGATCTAGAAAGGGCAAAGGAAAATGATCTTTTCTAGATATCCGGTATATCCATCTAAGAAGCAATAGTATTAGTTCCCATTCAATCTATCCAACACTTGATCTAGAAAGGGCAAAGGAAAATGATCTTTTCTAGTGGCCATATTTAGTTTTCTATCGTCAATACAAATTCGCCAACCAGTTACTTCTCTTATTGGTATTAATTCATTTTTCTCATTTTCTTCAACAGTCACTCCTCCTTTCTTTGAAACACAGTTAATTGGGCTTACCTAAGCATTATCTAAAATAGGATATAAAAATTCAGCATCTAACCACTTTAAAATCACTTTTTTAACAACTTCTTTCATTATTGGGTTTAATCTTCTCTATGAATATCCTTTAGGTTCATACTGCTCATCTAATTATATTTTGTGCATACAAATTGAAGGAATATTTCATTTAATATCTGCTAAAGTCCATCCAAAAGCCTTTTTATACTTTTTCAACATCTCTGTCAATTTTTACTCCTGAATTTCAGTTAACTCAGAAGATATAATAACAGGCAATGTAGATGAGTCTCCTAAAAATACATATTTTAAATGGGCAGGCAATATCTTCAATTCAAGTTTAGGTGATTTAATATTTGGAGGAATAAGATTTTTACTATCATTTTCCAGCAAGTGTAATGCTTGAAATTTGCCCTGAATTTAATCTAAATTTTCTTCTTTTACTTCATTTTCAGTATAAAAAATTTCTCCTTGCTTTAATTTATTTTAAAATTCAATCTTAAACTGTTCATTACTTAGATAATCAGCTACTTCCATCCCGAAACATTCATTATCTTTTTCTATTGCAGGATATTTCATAGCTTTTGCTATATTAAATTTCACTTCTTGATCATTAACTCTCATCATTAATTCTCCTTTTTGCACATCTGTTTCAGCTCTCCCTGTTGCAAGAAATGATCTCCCTAAAATAATGGGAAACTCCTTATCTTCCTCCATATCCAATACTACAAAGTCTACAGGGAAAATAAATTTATCCACTTTTACTAGCACATCTTCTATAACTCCTTATGGATAAGTTATTAATTGATCAACTAACTAAAGAGTTATAATAGTAGGGGAAATTTCTCCCAAATCTAAATGTTTAAAATTTAATAAAGGTATAAGATTGATACTCGCTCCTAAATCATATAAAGCTTTTCCGTAAAACTTATCTCCAATTGCACAAGGTATTGTAAAACTATTAGGATCTTTTAATTTTTCAAGAAGCTTTTTCTGAATAATAGCACTACACTCTTTACTAAGTGCATTGGTCTTATGACCTGTAAACTTTCTTTTCTTTCTTAATACATCCTACATAAATTTAACAGAACTTGGCATTTGTTTCAAAGCTTCAACAAAAGGAAAATTTATCGTTAACCTCTTAAGGATTTCCAAAAATTTTGTCAATTGTTTATCTTTATTCTTCTATTTTAGGCTTTGAGGAAAGAGAGGTAATGGTTTTTCTACAGGGCTCTGTGTTTGTTCATTTTCTTGTTGATCATTTTCCATTTCTTCCTTTTCTTCATCAACTTCAGTTTCTCTTTGGATCCTTGTTTCAACTTCTTTTCCACTTCGTAATTGAATCTATTTATTTTGATCTTTTAGATTAACTTCCACAGTACTTGAAAGATCTTTAGAAGGTCTATTACTAAGTGCAGTAGCAATATGTCCTAAATGATTTTCAATATTTCTAATAGCAGCCCAATGATTTTGTATTTGATTTCCCATATTCAACATTACTTCTTCCATCGTTAAATTCTTTTCTATAACTTGTAGGTTAGAGCTGGAGTTAAAGTCTAGAGGATAATAAGGTCAAAAATTAGGATTTCATTGTTTGTTTAGATTTCTGGATGGATTCACCGAATTATTATAATTATTCCAACTAAAATTAAGGTGATTTTTCCAACCAGGGTTTAAATAGTTAGAATAAGGATTGTTATTTTGATTATTTATTGAGTTTAAAGTTTCATAAGATGATTGAGTATCAATAATTTGTCCTAGTGATTTCTGCTCTAATATTGGGGGTACTTGAGAATAATTCATTCCCATTTGATCAATCTTTTTAGATTAGCAGCAATTTTAGATGACAAAATAGACATTGCATCAGAATCATGAATACTAGCTACTCTTTTAGTATTTACCCTTTCAGAGGGCCATTGAAAATTATTAGTAGTCATTTCTTCAATTAAAGAATATGTTTCATCAAAAGGTTTTGACATTAATGAACCACTCGCAGTAGCATCTATAATAGATCTCAGTGATCCTAGTAATCCATTGTAAAATGTTTGAATTATAAACCAATTTGGTAAAGCATGATGTGGACACTTCCTATGAAGATCTTTAAATATTTTCGAGGCTTCATATATCGATTCCCCTTTAAACTGATAAAAAGATGTAATAACATTTCTAAGCTTAGCGATTTTCAAGGGTGGAAAATATTTAGCCAAGATTTTTTCTGATAGTTCTCCCCAAGTTCTAATAGATACAGGTGCTAACAAATTTAACCAAGCCTTGGCTTTATCCCTTAATGAAAAGGAAAAAGTCTAAGCCTAACAACGTTATTAGACACTCCCTCATATTTAAATGTAGCACAAATTTTAGGAAGACTAGCAAGATGTAAGTTAGGATCTTCAATAGGTGATCCTCCAAACTGATTATTTTGTACCATTTGGATAACAATAAGTTTAAGTTTAATTGAATTAGCAGCAATATCAGGATTTTGAATAGTCAAGTGATGTTCATCTGCTATCAAATTCACATAATCTCTTAAAGGTCTTTGTCGATTTTCATTTATTAGATTATCAAAGTTATTCGTCATTTCTTGTAAATTTTTAATTTCTCTTTGTTGTTTTCGAATTTTTCTAATAGTACGTTCTAATTCTGAATCGTAATGTGCTAAACCTTTAGATCTAATATTCGCATAAACAAATAAAGCAAGCAAAGTAAAACACTCTAATAAAAATATTTCTTTTTAGATTTTTAATTTTTAAGTATTTTTTTTAATAATAATAACTTTTTATGATATTAATGTTTTTTCTAAATTTCAAAATTTATCAACACGCAACGATGCCAAAAACTTGATCGGACTTTTTTGTTGCGATAGATTGTGTAAAATTTATATAAATATAATCAATTAATATTCGTACTCTATGCAAGTATATGTATCGTTATCAAGTAATAGTGGACTTTCTTTTTAAGCCTCAAATATCGATCCCATGGGGAAGGTTTAAATTGGAAATGACAAACTTTCTAGGAAATTCACAGAAAGTCAATTGAAATCACTATCACTAATTTCAATTGTTGAGATGAAATTAGAATTAAATTTCTAAACTATTATCAAATCAAATATGAAAAATTTGAAATAGTAAATACTAATCTATTTACTATGTTTATGTAACGGAGATTCTTATGTGAAAAAATATCCTCCAAACTACAATGAGGCTAGGGCATAATGAGATGAGATAAATATGTATTGTGCCAAATAGGAGCAATTTTAATTGTCGACCCTAATACAGTGTATAGAAAATTCATTAGCTAATCTCACTGTGTAGTC
The DNA here is from genome assembly GCF_001263595.1 of Phalaenopsis equestris. Taxonomy (NCBI): domain Eukaryota; kingdom Viridiplantae; phylum Streptophyta; class Magnoliopsida; order Asparagales; family Orchidaceae; genus Phalaenopsis; species Phalaenopsis equestris. The sequence goes on from NW_018164529.1 coordinate 139,409, forward strand.
CTTAAATAAGTCCCTAAATCCGTGGCTAGGCTAGGAGGATACCGGCTCACACTCCAGAGCTCCCACTTCCCTTCACCGGAAGGCTAGCTCTAGCTTCAATTTTTAATCATTAAGACTAAATTGAAGATTTTAGTCTGTCACTCTAAAGGTTCTCCAATTATACACTAAATAAAGAAGATTTTCCTATTTATTTGCACTTAATTCAATAAATGATGTTCTCCTTCATGAAATCAAATGTGATCCTTACTCTGTTGTATAACTCATACTCCATTTCCCGGATCATATATTTCACAACACATTTTAACAATTCAATTGGTCACATCAAATGGTAAATTAAGTTTGGAGTTGAAAAATCATCAAAATTTATTATTCAATTTAAGATTGACACATTCATATTATCTCTTCATTTCACCATATCGCAGAGTAGGCATAAAGATAGAGGGAACTACTCAGACTTCATGAGAAAGAAATAACAAAACACAAATTTCATATATAAAAGAAAGTTCATACAACACTGATAAACAAAAAAATACTTATTTAAAAACTCTTTCTCAAAGCAAATCTTTGTAGCCTTTCTTTAAAAATGCAGGAAGAAGATATCTCTCACTTTTTTCCTTCTCCAACACTCTTACAAAAAGTGTCACACTAAATCTCACCACAAAAACTCTAAACTATGAAAAAAAAATCACTAATTGACTCAAATATGGAAGTGAAATGGAATGATGTGGTGTGAAAACTGAAAGTAGAGGAGTGAAAAACGTAGAAGAGTGCTTTTTCTGATGAAGTTCAACCCCAAATAGAGGCCAAGGTCGGTTCTCCAAGAGATGACTCCACAAACTCTTCAAAAAATCATCCAAATACATCAAACCTTCTAGAAATAGGGTCTGCACCGCCTTTGACACTGGTCTGGCTCCACTGGTACCAAGTGAAAATTCTCCGCGTTAATTTGTTCTGCGCTGTCGGCGCTGCCCTCGACACTGAGCATTTCTTCAAAAACATTATTTTAACTCCAAATTTGATTATTTTTGCTTTCTTTTAGCTTTAAGCCCTAAAAATCAACAACCTGGAAGTAAACATTAAAATACCTTCCATTAAAGTGCAATATCATAAAAAATAGGTATAAAATATGAGTCTAAAAATGCATATATTTTTGGTGTATCAATATTGAATTATATTTAAATTTTAAAATCTTATTTTCAAAAAAAAAAAAACCAACAATTTCTGGCGACTCCGCTGGAGATCAATTCTTCTTTCCATTTTGATTATTAGGTTTTATCTTCATAGATCGTTAGTGTACCCATATCTCTAGTGGGTCAGACTATTATTCTTCCATTGACGTACTTCTCTCATTCCTTTCTTGAGTAAGTATTTTCAGCTCCCTTGATTCTGTAGCCACTATTTAATCACTCATAAACAGAAGGGTTCCGAAATTTTTAAATCTTAAATGGGATGGACTTCTTATTGGTTTGATATGTTAGCGACTATTTGTAGAAATAAATTTAATGCGAAAAGATTTCTCTTCGAATCATAAACACGGGTCCTATACATCCCACTATTTTCTTTATTAATGATATTTTGATTTAAATAATTAAAACCTCTAAAAAATTTTTAAAATACATATAAAGCGATTTGTTCAGATATGCCTCGAAAGAGACACCTGGTTAAATGATTTTGTTTGGTTCAAGATATTTGTCCTAAACTATTGCAACAATGGCAGTAGACATCGTGAGTCTAATTTCTGGAAAATTTTTAAATTTCAGAAAATAACTTCACCAAAACTGATCTTCTCCTCTGTCTAGGATTGATCTAGCTGTGAATAAGAGTGAGCTGCCTAACAAAGAGATCATCCATTTTGGACAGGGATTTCACAACACCGACATCAAATTTGGAGACAGTACTACTATTGTGTTAAAAAGCAGGACTCCTAAAATAGTGGAACCGATAATAGAGTTTAATCTGAAGTCAATATATGAGTTCCCGCCCTTAAAAAGGGTGTTAGCTGAGAAAGACCTTGTTACTATTGTAAAGTCTACTAAAGTTGCTAGAAACACCTCCAAGACAGCTATTACTACCACCACCGGTTTAGTCACCTCACCTATCACTATTCCTGTTCAGCTTAAAGGAAAGGGCATTCAGGAAGATGATGAGCGGGTTATTATGGAAGGTTTGGTGTTCTTAACAACACCTTCTATGTTTGAGATAGGATCTAGTTCAATGTCCACACCTCTGACTAGAACACAGAGGAGGAACAGGAACTGAAAGATAGCTAAAATTAAGAAAGCAAAAGCTGCTGAGATGATTTCCACCTCAGATGCCTTGGATGAGAATGAAGAAGTCGGACTGCCTGAGGCCTCCCCTCTCTTATAAGGGAGCATGTTCTATCCACTGTCGGTTTCTCTTGATAAGGAAGACATTTGGAAGATTGTTGTTACGCCACCTTGAATCTATAATCACAACAACCAAGTGAAAACTAAAAGATTCATACCGTTAGCTTGAGTTCATAAAGTCTTAGTCTTTGAGAAATTGGCAAAGCAAAGAAGGAAGGATGTTCTGTTGTTGAGATTCTCAATAGAATGGGATGGGCAGTGTTACCCCAAATGAGAAGTCAGATACTGAAAAAGGATAATTTCATTTCACATAGATTTTGTTTAGATGGTCATTGTGTGGGTCTTGCTTCTGCCACTAACACTCCACTGCCGCTCAGAATTCCTATTAAATAGCATCTAGGAGCCTGTGTTTCTCCTGTTTCTATTATTTTCATTCCTATTACTATTATCTCCCTGAGTTATAAAGTACAAAGACCTATTAAATCCTGTCTCAGACCAACAGTAAGCGTATCAATTATAAAGGATAAGTTTTTACCTTGTCCAGAGTTACCTGCCGGTGTGTCTGGTTTCTGGTTCAGACACTAGTAGACACTAGTAGACCCACTAGTTCTCAGCATGTAGATATCACCAATGAGTCACCTGATCCCAAAATATTTACAACTAAGAAGATGGTGGGGCGGCCTAGGGTCACTAGACCAACATACGCAGAAATATCCGAGATGGAGAATTTTGGGGAAAATTTCTAGTAATACGTGTTGCCTACCATGATTGCTACTGAGAATACTAATTGTCAGAAGTCGCTAGTTAATTTTAAGTTACCTTAGGAAGATTCAATTGGAATAGTTTGAGAAAGTCAAGAAAGACATTAAACAATTTTTTGAAGAAAGAAAAGATGAATTGGATTATGTGGAAGATCTGACAGCTACATGGATGAAGACTTTACTGAGATAATCATTGTAGAGACTAGAGCATCTTCATCCTTACGAGAGGCAACGATTGAGGAAAATGCCGCTAAAAGTCTACAAAAAGTAATTCAACAAAAGGATGAGCAGATAGAATACATGTAAAGGAAAATGAGAGAAATGATGGCTACCATTATGACCTTACAGAGTCAGCTGCAGTCCCCGAAAGTAGTACCTGCCGAGGTAAATCAATCGGATGTTATTTAGATTGATGAAAATAAGAGGAAATCTACTTATGTGAACAAATAAGAACAATATAAGAAAGATCTTGTTCCAAAATCAATACTAGAAAAGGATACTAAGAGTTTGATAGAACAACAGGTGAGAGAAACCTTAGAACAATCTAAAGGCAGAGCATCAATTCTAAAGGGTAAACCCTATCCTGAAAAATTTGATACTATACAGTACTTCAAAGGTTTCAAACCTCCTCTATTCAAAAATTTTGATGAAACAGACAATCCTCGACAGCTTGTTGTGCATTTTTGCGCCAGTTGTTGCAATGCGAGAGGAAATGATGCATTACTTTTTCAACTGTTTGTTAGTAGTTTGCCATGAGTAGCATTTGACTGGTATGCGAAATTGCTGAAAGGTTCTGTTAAGACATTTGCAGAATTAGAAAATCTCGTTATCAAATGATTTTCTGGGGCTCAAAATCACATCACTGTTGATGATTTAGTGTTTGAGAAAAAAAGAACGGATGAGACTTTAGAAGACTATATTTGACGCTGGAGGTATCTGAGCATGAAATGTGAAAATCAGCTTCAAGTATTGATGAGTATTCATGGACCAGTTATGTTCCTTCTCAAGGTGTTTACAATTAAAACTTTTGAAAAATTTCTTAGCAAAGCTGAGAGTCTTCATGAAGAAGCAAAGCAACTTGGTTTCATCGAGAAGTTTGAAAAATAGAGACCCATAAAAATCTTTAAGAAAAATTCTAGACCTGTTGCAATTATTGACCAGGATAAACATCCGCTGGAAATAAAGGTTGAATAACTGCAACACAACCATCAACCTCCTCAGCAATACCGCCCACAATCATCCCAACAATGGTCTTACCAGATAAATAACATAATGGTCCGAACCATAGCAGAATGTAACAAAGTATATCCGTATATCCTTTTAAAGATGAGGTAGTTGGAAAAATGTTTTGTAATTTTATTAAGAAGTCAGAATTCAAATTTCTTGAACCTAAGAAGCTCGATGAAGTTGATAAGAAGGATAGCCCACTGTATTGTCCATATCATAGAATGATTGGACATACTCTAGAAAACTGCTTTTCTTTTAAGAATTTGTTGGAATACAATCTCAAAAAAGGGAACATAATGATCCCAAAAGAGTATATGAGAGAACCTAGAGAAGGTTCAATCAATATAATTTTGTTTGAGCCTATTGTTCTGATTGATCCTTACGCAATTGTCAATGGATGTAATATAATTTGGACAAAATCTTTGAAGAAGATATTCAATCAGATTTAGACCCTTCAGTACAAACTGCAATTCAAAATCCAGAACCTGCCAAACCATCATTATCAATTAAGTCCAAGAAGATTCGAGGAAAACTAAAGAATTCATCAAAAAGCTGAAGCGTGAAATGATATTTTATTGTCCGAAGTTAGTTTCCACAGATTTGGGAGGGAAATCTCTCAAACCACTAACTTTGTATGATTTTTTCTTTGCTCCTCCATGGGCGCGTAATATTATGGAATTCAATTTTGGCTACATTTTGGCTATTTCTATTGATGATGTGATTGATGATAATCAATCTAATTTTGATAATAATCTCAATCCTCATAATGATTCTCAAATCATACAAAATTTTGATGCATGTAACAGTGATCTGGGAAAGGATATTGATGATAATAATTATGATTTAGAAACGGATGTGCTCATCTTTGAATTTCACGGATCACCAATCGCAATAGAATTAAAATCTTCAGATTCGAAAGACACCTTGGAAGAATAAATTTCTCCAGTCCACGTGGAGGCAGTACCAGACTTAACTAAGGATTTAAAAGAGAGAACATAAATAAATTTGAGAAGCAGAAAAGTATTACCTCTAAGAATGGGTTCAAAGGATACCAAAAAACTAGTTATTCAGGACAATCCAATTCCACCAATCAGTGAAGCACCTGTTCAAAAAGAAAATGAGAAAAAAAGTTTTAAGGTGAACTATAATGTACTATCCCATTTGAGGAAGTTACCCGCCAAGTTGAGCAGATATGATGCTCTGATTTTGTCTAAGGAAATGAGGGAAGCTTTGGTAAAGGCTCTACTTGATCCAGTCATCTGCTTAGCTCAGATCACTGGTAGCTCACCAGATGAGGTTTTTTCATTAAAGAACACATGAAGATAACTTTCAGCGATGATGATTTATTGCTTTGCACTACTAATCATAACCATACATTGTACATTTGTGTTAATATTGGCAATTACATGCTTTCTATAATATTAGTGGATCCAAAAACATCCATTAATATAATGAGTTTACGAACACTAGCTTACCTGGACATAGATGCAAAAAAGTTGATTGCTGATAAAATGATGCTGAGAGGCTTTAACCAAAGAGTTCTTGGATCAATTATGTTGCTGATGAAATTTGGAGAATTAGTAACAGCTCCAAAATTCCTAATCATCGACTCTGAAACTTCCTTCATTTCTATCTTGAGGCGACCCTGGATACATGAAAATAAATTAGTTCCTTCATCTCTACATTTATGAACAAAGTACTATCATGAAGGACAAGAATATTGCATAAAAGGACATCTACAACCATTTTCAATTCATAAAATTGGTATTCACGAAGATGTTTCTTACTTTACTCCCTCGGAAAAGACAGTTCTATCTCAAGATATTGCTGCAAGTAAATTAAAAGATCCAGAAGGTACATAAGGACAAGATCACTCAGTACCGATTCAATGATCTTTTGTCACTCCTTTACAACTAGAAGGTGAGAATTTCTGCAGAACTCGTATCTGGGGTCGAGGCTGGGGATGAGGTCATGGAAAGCAATAGGATTGTTGAACAAAGGAATTCAATTATCAACATTGGTTTGGAAGATAGTTTTGAAGATTAGAAAGTGAAGAAAGATGAAATGACAATCAACCAGAAGAAACCTTAATTTCAAATCGATGTAGAAGATAAAGAAAAATGTGAGTATAGCTCAATGTATGATTGGATTAATCGATATGCACAAACTGTAGCCCTCACCCTGATTTCTAATAGTAAATTTGAGTGTCAGAGGGTACATAGTGCATGTATGGAAACAATTAAGTTTCATCGTGGCTCCTCATCTAGTTCTGAAATCAATGTAAAACTAGAAGATGATCTTTCTTCTAAATTAATGGAATTAGTTGTTGATTGGTACTCGCCTTGTCTTCGAAATCTTGCTCAGCATGGTATGGTGCCTAAGCAATGGTCAAAAGATCAATCACAATATTTTTAAAAACTTTGTAATAATAAAAATCAAACATTCAAGTCTAAACAAGGTCTTGGGTTCAGCACAGTAGGACCCATTGATGATTCAAAATTTTGCATAGTTGTTACTGATGAACATGATGAAGATTGTTTACAATTTTTGGACAATTATAAAGATTCTACAATTGAGTTTGCCCCACCAAAATATGAAGAGGAGGTCAAATCAACAGTGGATGACTTATAAGAAATTAACCTGGGTACTGAAAAGGAACCGAGGACAATTTTCATTAGCTCTTTACTTGATAAAGAAGAGTCTATGAATATGATTAAGCTGTTGACATAATTTAAAGACTATTTCATCTGGAGTTATGAAGAAATTCCTGGATTGGTCCCCAGAAGTTGCAGTACATAAGTTGAGCCTAGATCCTACTGCAGTTCAAGTTAATAAAGCTCCAAGAAGAATGCGTCATGATCATGAACAACAAGTTATAAATGAAGTTAAGAAATTGATAGATGCTGAATTCATAGAGGAAGAAAAATACCCCACATGGTTTGCTAGTATAGTACAAGTAAAGAAGAAAAATGGGCAAATCTGGATCTGCATGGACTATAGAGATTTGAATAAAGCATGCCCAAAATATGAGTTTCCTCTTCTAATTCAAGAATGGATGGTGGATATTGCGTCATCCCATGAATTTTTCTCCTTTATGGAAGGATGATTCGAGTACAATCAGATAAAAATGGCTCAAGAAGATAAAAGATTTACAACTTTTCGAATACAAATTGGACTTTATTGCTATACAGTAATGCCTTTTGGATTGAAGAATGCTGGTGCAACATTTCAACGAGCAATGACAAGAATTTTTGATGACCTCAGTCTTAATAAAGTGGATTGTTATGTGGACAATTTTGTCATCAAAAGAAAATAGAAAAAGATCATTTGTATGATTTGAAAATTGTTTTCCAGTGGTTACGACAATTTAACCTTAAAATGATTCCTTAAAAGTGTGCATTCGGTGAGACTTCCAGGAAATTTTTAGGGTTTGTCGTTCGCCACCGCGAGAATGAAATTGATCTGGGAAAATTTAAAGCAAACTTGGAGATGTCAACCAATAAAAATTTAAAGCAATTACGATCCTTTCAAGGGAGGCTAGCGTATCTAAGACGCTTTATCTCTAACTTGTCAGGTAGATGTCAACCTTTTTTTGCATTGACTAAGAAAGACGCAAAGTTTACCTAGGATGATAAATGTCATTGTGCTTTCAAATGTATTAAATAGTAACTAATGAAACCTCATATTTTGGCAGCACCCATTCTAGGTGGACCTTTAATACTTTATATCGCAGCTTTGGATGACTCCCTCAGAGCCCTGCTAGCCCAAGTCAATGATGAGGGTAAAGAAAATCTTCTTTTTTATTTAATTCGTTGTTTAGTACCAATGGTAATAAAGTATCCTCCGATTGAGAAACATAGTTTGGCTTTAATCTTTGTGGTTCAGAAATTTTGACACTACATGCTTTCTCACAAAGTCAACTTTATTTCAAAAATTAATCCATTGAAATATTTAATTTCCCAACTGGCGCTTTCTGGTAGATTAGCATGGTGGGCCATTGTATTATTGCAATTTGATATAACTTTCGTTCCACTCTAAGCTGTGAAAAGGTAGATTTTAGCATATTTCCTCGCAGTCCACCCATTACTAACTGATTCTCCTCTCAATGATTATTTACCGGGTGAACAAATAATGAATTTCAAAAATTCCAAGATTCAACATTGGGAATTACATTTTGATGGGGCTTCTTCAACACAAAGGGATAAAAAACTCCAAACAATAATATGTGGTAATGTAGGAATTGGACTAATCTTCATTACACCACAACAAGGAATGTTAAGTTATTCTTACCATTTAAAAGAACTGTGTACAAATAAAGAGGCATAGTATGAAGCACTGATAACAGGGTTACAATTAACAATATCAATGGGTATAACTGACATTAATATCTATAGAGATTCATAGTTGATTGGTCAACATGTTGCTGGATAATATAAAATTTTGAAACCTAAATTGTAACAATATCATCTTTATACAATGAAGTTATTAGAACAAATTACAATTGTGACAACGTATAGAATCCTAAGGGGAGAGAATACTCTTGCAGATGTTTTAGCTAGATTCGCCAGAGAATTTACATGTCCACATGAAAATTTCATTGAGATAACTATTCAAGGACTTCAAGTTCTGTTTCAAGCTGATATGGATACTTTATATAAATTGAGTAAGGAAAAAATAGTAATGGCAACGGCTGGAATTGGAGAAGATTGGTGTCAACCTTTTATAGAGTATTTACAGACAAGAAAGTTGTTATATGATAAGTCAACAGTGTATCAGATAAAGAAAAGTGCCTTGTCATATGCTTTAATAGATAATGTCCTTTACCAAAGATCTTTTCACCAAATGTGGTTAAGATGCATGAACGATTTAGAAGCTCAAGAAATCGCTAAAGAGGTAAATTCAGGACTTTGTGGCGCTCTTCAGTTAGGTCTAAAAATGAAAATGAAAATTAAAAGGCTGGGAATTACTGGCCTACGATGATGAACGACTGTATGAAAATTGCCAAAAGTTGTCACCAATGTCAGGTGCATAGGGTGGTCTTACATCATCCCCCGAATGTGCTATAGCCAACGATGGTGTCATGGTCGTTTGAGTGTTAGGGAATAGATGTGGTGGTTTCTATAGACCCTCCATCTTCAAAGGGACATTGATTCATTCTAGTTGCTAATGATTTTTTTTTTCAAAGTGGGCAGAGGCATTACCATTAAAAGAATTAAACGAGCACTGTGCATTACATTTTTTCAAGAATCAAGTTGTGTACCATTTTGGGGAACCATGCAGAATTATCTCAAACAATGGGTCCGCGTTCAAAAGTACAAAAATCAATAACTTCATCAAAAGACACATAATAGATTGGCGTTCCTCTATAATTTATTACCTAAAGCTAATGGATTGGCCGAGGCTTTTAATAAGGCCCTTGTCCAAATTATAAAGAAAACCTTGGACAAAAACAAAATGAATTGGAATGAGCAGTTATTAAAAGCGTTATGGGCATATATAACTAAATTCAGAACTCCAAATTAGTCCACACCTTATGTTTTTGTCTATGGGTCCGAGGTTATGCTACCTTTATAAGTTTAACTTCCATCTCTCAGAGTTGTTATCACCAACAAGATTACCACAGAATATAATGTCAAATTACAACAAGAAGAATTAGAAAGCTTGAAACAAAAATGACTGATAACACAACAAAATTTGGAATTATATCAAGCTAGAATAATTCAAGCACATGAAAAAACTAGTCTGCCCCAGTACTTCTAAAATTAGTGACTTGGTTCTTGTCCTTAGAAGACCTATTCCTGCACATAACAAAATAGAGGTTAAATTTGAACCCAGCTGGGAATGACCGTTTGTTGTCGGAAAAGTTTACTCTGGAGGCGCTTACCAATTAATAGAGTATCAAGAAGAATGGCCTATGCTTCCTATCAGTGGATGATATCTGAAAAAGTAGTACTCGTCATGTTGTTTTGAATTAGCAAACTTTAGAAATAGAGTTTTGTTCTTAGAAACACCAATTTTCTAGTTGTAACTGGGTCTGAACTTAAATCTGTATTAAAAAAAATACTTGAATTTTAGGAATTAATTTTGCAATAAATTATGTATATATAATTCAATATATGACACGACATTCTTTCTTCTTTCTTCTTTCTTCTTTCTTATTTCACAATAGTTAGAATCTTTAAAATAAACCTAATATATATATATATACATGTATATATATATATATATATTGATTTATATTTATGTGTGTTTGTGTGTGTCTAATGAATTCATATTATTCTTGTTTAAGCCCTGTCTAACATATTGATCGTTTTCCTATTTTTGTGCAAGAAAATGTCAGGAGGAGGGCTGATCTTTAGCTTTAAGAATGGCATGGGTTTTGCCCTTAACAAAGAGAAGTTCGACGAAGGGGTGGTGATTGAATTCAATTTCAACTTTGACCAAATATAGCTAGATTAAGAAAGTTCGGTCTTAACCGTAGTTAAAAAAAAAGAATTTTATGAGAAAAAGCCTGTGTTGAAATTCAAGAGCAGAAATCAATTCACCGATGAGAAGAAAAGAAAGTTAGAAATATTGATGAAGCGGAATCAAGTGACGTTGCAATTAATCAGATGAGGTTGATGATAATGACTTCAAATGGCAAGCATATTAGTGCTACTCCTATCAATGGTCAGTCGGAAGGTAAAGAAACACTCTCTCACACACAAAAAAGAAACCAAAATCATGCCCATCCATAAGATTCTAAAGTAGTTAAAATAACAAGGGATGATGAAAATGTTATTACACAAATGGCAATGACATTAAAAGAGAAAGCTTATGATCGGCTCGTTGAAGTGATACCGCAACCCATGAAGGTTGTAAAAAAGGTGATTTCTAAGAAAGAAAGGACCGGAGAAAGATCTATGGAGGTTGAGCCTTACATTCCTCAATTTGTTAACATACCACATCCTTTACAAATTTATCATGAACATGAGCTGGAAAAATATCAGAAAGTAAGAAAACAAAATTTTGAGCATTTTCAGAGGCTTCAAGGAATGTATGTTAATATACTTGAAGGATTAGAATTGCACATCAATGTATTTATTGGCAGAGAGCAGGATGACATTGTGGAGCATGTATTTTTGGAAAGAGACTTCAGTTGTTCTGGTCAGTTAAGAAGAAGGACATATTCAGAGCTCAGGTAGTGGAAACACAGTAAGGGAAGGGTTAAGATACAATATGATTGCTGCTACAATTTTGCTCAAGACAAGGAAGGAAAATCACCTATAATAATTTGCCATGCTGAAGTTAACCCTTTACCATCATTTCTAAAAAGCATAATCAAACGACTGGTGACCTGGTGTATCTTACCAGTAGATTGTATTCCTAATAGCTCCATAATTAGCATCTACGAGGCTGGTGACTGTATTCCTCCATATGTTGATCATCATGATTTTGCAAGAACATTGTGTATGGTCTCATTCATCAACAAGTGTAACATTATGTTCAGGACAGAAAATTAGATTGTCAGTGACGGAGATTTTCAAGGTTCTGTGGAGATCCCTTTGCCTGTGGGAGAATTTTTTGTTCTGAAAGCGAACGTCGCTGATTTAGCTAAACACTGCATTCCTGGAGTACTATACCCAAGAGTTTCTATAACCTTCAGGAGGATGTATAAGGACAAGGTGGCATTCCGCTTTAGGCTTGATCCTGAAATAGAGGATTTGTAGCTATTTGAGCTATAAGTTGTGTAAAGACAAGACACCTCAATATATATTTAAGAGAAGTTGCTTCTTTTTTTCCTATAATATGTTAGAAGATGAGGCTAGTCTTAATACAACTTACTATTTTGACATGGATACCGAGAGTGGATTGTCAGTTAGATTATATGCAGATTGAATGCAATCATATGTTTCTAATATTGATGTATGGAAGAACATTGAGATAAACAAATCATATTCATATGTTTCCAAATGACGTTTTTATCATGTTTTCTTAAATGGAATCAAGCAGTATTGTATCAGTACCAGATTACAATCCTGATATGATAGTTTAAAGAAAATATGTTGGAATTTCTTTTTGCAGTTGTGAATGCAAATTTGGGCAATTGATTGAGAAAACAAAAGAATTTGGTTTGCGTCAATTCTGAGAAAGGCTAACAGGCAAGAAAGATACGTAAAATAAATATGAAATGAATAACACTAAATTTTTTTTTTCTCACCACAAATTTATTGTTTCCACAGTTCTATGAATTTTGTCTTTTCTCTTACAATTTATCAAAAATTTACATATTTCACATTTCCATAAACTTTCAGATTCCACAAGTTTTATACTTCATTTATACACAATTTTTATAGGATTACGCATAATTCTTCACATCTTTACAGATTCATACAAATATTTCATCCTCACACAATCTTGCATGATATTTCACATTTCCGAGACAAATTCTCCACATTCATTATATTTTAGGATCAGTGTGGAGATTCTGATTCCTTTCACATATTTCTGCATCCAATTCATATATTTCTCCACATTCACGATATTTTAGAATCGGTGCAGGGATTTCCACTCCTTCATATATTTCCACATTATATTCATATATTTCTCCACATTCATAATATTTTAGGATGAGTGCAGGTATTCCGATTCCTTCCACATATTTCCACATTCTATTAATATATTTCTCCACATTCATTATATTTAAGGATTGGTGTAGGGATTTTGATTCCTCTCACATATTTCCACATTCTATTCATATAATTCTCCGCATTCAAGAGATTTTAGGATCGGCGCAGGGATTCTGATTCCTTTCACATGTTTCAACATCCTATTCATATATTTCTCCAAATTCATGATATTTTTCACATATTTCCACATCCTATTCATATATTTTTCCACATTCATAATATTTTAGGATCAGTGCAAGGATTTTCATTCCTTTCACATATTTCCACATCCTATTCATATATTTTTCCACATTCAAGATATTTTAGGATCGGTGCACGGATTATGGTTCCTTCCATATATTTCCAAATTCTATTCACATATTTTTCCACATTCATGATATTTTAGGATTGGTGTAAAAATTATGATTCCCTCCACATATATAGACTTTTTGGAATATGTTTAGCCCAACTCCTTTCTAAACATATATATACATCCTTTGGAATAAGTTTAATCTAGATTCTTCCTCCACATATTTTGTGATATTATAGCCACATTTTTGAATCTTTCGTCTGCACAAATTTCAAAAATCATTTAAAAATCCATGTTCACAACAACAGTTGAAAACAAACCTGCTAATCCCCGGCGAAAATCTTACTTCACTTTAACTATATCAAAATCTTTGATTTATCTCAAGTATGGTTACTTAGACATTCTTGCAAAATTGGGTTGATCATTTTGGTGAATGCCAATCAGCGCGGTGTGCTTGTGCAACACACCAACCCTATTGGGGGTCCTTTTGTTGACCTCAATTTTGAGGTCTTCCATTCCCTTTATTTAGATACCCTAAGATATAGCCTTAAGAATTTTCTATTTTGACCCCATTAGAGAACTAGACTAGGACCTACAATATTTAGAAATTCAAGAAATTTCTTTCCTCTTTGAAGTTTCATATGGACAGTTACAAATCCTCAACATTCCATTGTCAATTGAAATACCGACATATCAAAGCTCAAATTGAGCTCTTATAGGAACTTGAAAGACATAGGTGGACCCCGCGACATGTGACGTCTGACTTTCTGTCGAGAGCAATATGTTTGACTATGGTTGACATTTAAGCGAGGACCGATCATCAATTTTCTTGTTAAATGACTCCAATTGGACAAAAATAACTTCTTTTGCCGCAACATGTGCTAATTAAATTTAAATTGGTATGATATTCGACGGACTTGTCCGGGTGACCCCGGATGACTAAATGGACTACACCGGTGTGTCCTGAATGTTGTTTTGGCTGGGAATGATATAAATCTTGATACGGTTCCAAATTGGAGTAATTTGTGCATAAATTGATAAATTTTGAATAAAATAATATTTTTTTTATTTAATAAATTCAATTAAATAAAAAAAACTTACACTTCTTTCGTCAACCAACACCTCCCCTTCTACTCTTGTGGATGAATTGAGCCGTAACATTCTCTCATTTGGCAATTCTCTCATTCTCAAAGCTTCCTGCCGATTTTTCAGTCACCTTCCTCCTTTCCGAGCCCTCGTTTGCTCCACTGGGAAGAATTTTCCTACCCAAACAAATCTGGCAACCTTCTTATTTCCAAATCTTGATGGTTTTCTTACCCTTCGTGGACGTTCTCCTCACCACCCCGATTCTCACCTGCTTTGGTATATGGTTCTGAGGCTATACTTCCACTCAAAGTTCAAATTCCTTCTCTTAGGGTTGCAATCACAAATAAAATAAAAGAAGAAAATGAAAAATTGTGACTTGAGGAACTGGAAAGTTTGGAAGGCAAACGTTTACAAGCTTAACGTAATTTAGAGTTGTATTAAACCAAGATGGTGTGATCTCACGACAAACTGGTTCATCCAAGAATATTTTAAATTGAGGAATTAGTCTTGGTACTCCAAAGACCTATCCTCGTGCATTGAAAAATAAGTGGAAAATTTGAAACAATATGGGAGGGCCCATACGTTATTGAAAAGACATATTCAAGAGGATCCTATTAGTTGATTGACTGTAAAGAAGAAAGAATTATACCCTCAATCTATGGGAGGTATTTGAAAGAAATATTATGCGACATAAGAAATAACGACTTGTTTGTAAAGTGGGAAAATAATAAAATTTATTGAATTCATCTCGATTGTACAACTTTTGTCTTTTGAGACTTCCTACTTGTTTATTAAGAAGGTTCTTATAAGCATAATTAATTACAATAAAATCATAAAACTTTTCATTAAGAAAATACTTTGAAAATGAGATTTAGTCTGACATGTTACATTACCCTGTTTATCGCATAAAAATGTCTAACAACAGGCTTCTTTTCACTTTTCAAAATGGTGTTTGTTTAGCACTGGACCGATGATGCATTAACAAGTGATCGAGAATCCATTTTGAATTTGATCTGACATAAGTTGAGCTACTGTATAATGGATCGTTATTGTCCATTATCAATAAAAAGGAAGCTGAAGAAAAATCACTAGTATTGTAATTTTAAATCGGGCAACATGATATGATAAAAAAAGGTAAAACCAATTAATCAAAAATGAAAATTTGAAACTCTATGGTTGAAATCAGTAGTAGTAACCGCAGACCATGGAACTACTGAAGCATCTAATGTTGGTACTGTTAAATTGACATCTAGATTGACTTGATCTAAAAGAATAAATTGTAATGAGAGACTGAAATGACACAAAGAAAAGGAACGACATAATATGAGAACTTTGGAGAATGACACAACTGAAATTGAATTCTCAATCTCTGAATAACCACTCCTAGAGAGGTGAAAATTGACACGCCTAAAAATTACCAACTTTTTCATATATATTAAGCTCAATTTTAATGATTTTTAATAATATTACATATTAAAGGAAGGTATTTTGCATATTTTTGGTTTCAGGTACAAGAAATGGAATTTTGGAGAAAATGAAGAAAAAATGGTGAAATTTGGCGTAAAAATGAGCAAGAAAGATAATTTTGACTTGCACGTTTCGATATATCTTTCTATGCTTAATTTACTTAACATATCTCACATGTTTTTGAATTAAATTAAAATTTAAAGAAATGATTGTTTCATGCTTATTTTGTAGGTATATCTGTTTGGAGCAAAGCACAAATGATACGATGTGAAACAAAGCCAAATAGAGCAAAATAGTGGAGCTACTGCAGGGTGGCAATTCATGCGCCAAAATCCAGAGAACTTGTGCATGATGCACCGATTTGGCCTTAGATGCATCAGAGATGATAATTTACTGATTAAGGCAGATCATGACGAGTTTTTGCATGAATTTTCAATGGGCACTTGTTATAAACACCCCTTGGAGTGATTCAATGTATCTTGACATAGGTTCTTTTATGAAGGGATATGTATTTTGGAACAATGGACATGTAGTTTGAATTCAAAAGAGTTGATTTTTTGATAAAATTTTGGAGGGAATTTTAACTTTGTTTTGGAGGGAGGCAGCCTTTCATACGAGAGAGGAAAGTCTAGGGCTTGAAGAAGAGTTGTGTTGGCGTGAGTTTTATGTGTGTGTGTGTGTGTGGCGTGAGAGTGAGACAAAGGGATTGGAGATTTTCTGAAAGGATTGTAGGAGGAGAGGGAATGTGATAGATTTCTTCTTCATTACATTTCCACGAGATATTTGAGAGTATTTGTTAAGTGGGAAAGTTCTTGAAGAAAACTTCTAGAGAGTTGCTTGGGGAGGATTGTGATAAGTTGTCTTCTTTCCTTTCTTTAGTTTGTAAACTTGTTTTTATATATGAAATTCATGTCTTGTTATATCCTTCTCATGAATTTTGAGTAGTCTTCTTTATCCTTCTCCATACTTTGAGATATGGTTCTGTGAAGAATTGAATTTATTTTATATAGTTTTAAATGTCATTAATTTGTGATGATTGGAACTTCAATCTTCATTTAATTGTTGATCTGATCAATTGAAATATTAAAATGTGTTGAGAAAAATATGTTCCAGAAGTTGTAAGATTTCTACAACTTGAGTGGAGTCACATTTGATTTTGTGGAAGAGTATGTCATCCATGGAATTGACTGCAAATAAACAAAGAAATATACTTTATTAGATGCAGAATTAGAGATTTTAAGGTGATAGATTAAAATGCTCAACTAGGTCGAGTTGATGGGAAACTAATGCAAGATTGTTAGCTCTTAGTTGAGGGAGTAGTGGGAGCTCTGCAGTGGCAGCCAATATCCTCCCATCCTGACCACAAAAATAGGGACCAAACTCGGGATTAGCCAATGTTGGATTAGCCAATGTTCTTTATAGAACTCAGAAGAGGGTAAGGAATAGGATTGCTCATATTTGGCACAAAATAATTTTTAATATATTTTTAAAGGATTTCAATTTCTTCACAACCCATTAACTCATTGTAAAGGGGAAGAAGGCTTTCCTAAATTTTAACTCTTCATCACAAAACTTTGTTTAGTCCTTGTAAATTTAATTTTAATGTTTATTAAATAGTTTAGTAAACTTTGTTCTTTTAGTTAAATTTTCATTAGCATTCATTAAACATATTTTAATTTATCTTTCTTACTTTAAATTTTATAGTTTGAATATTATGATTTATGTTATTATTATAAGAATTTCCATCTTACAAATTAAGACTTCATAGTAGTAGACTAGAATTAGCCTAAATGATTTCTTCTTGTGTTTCTCTATGAGATCGATACTAGAATTTTTAAAGAAAGTCCTATATTATTTGAAGCGATACATGCACTTATGTAGACCCACTAGTGTGTGAAGTAAGTTATTTATTTTATATAATATTTCAATTTTGCACATTAATTACTTAATATAAATTGGGTCAAGTTATTGGTCATATTTTTTAAAACTAAATTACTGTGTAATTTTGAGATAAGTCAAGTTTTTGGCACTGCATCGGGGATATAAATTGACATAAACACGCATAAGAACAACACACAATAAGGGCCCATCAGGTTTTTGGCGTCGTTGAAGGAAAGCTTAGGTAAGAGCTTTAGAAGAATTTTAGGTAAACCTGTAAGACATGGATTTGTATTTTATAATATTATTATATAGTGTGTTTTGTTATTCTGTGTTTATTTTAAAGGAAAGCCAAAATACCAAAAATGTTTTTGATATATGTCCAGTTGTGAAGTTGGATCAATATATAGGATGATATACTCAAGGAACACCAGTTATTAAGGAAAATTTATTTTGATAATTGATTGAGCTTAACTATTTTGAAATTAGCCATGAAATATACAATCCTTATTCTGATTTTTAAATTCAGGTTGGGAAAATCATTTTGAGTTTTAACATGAATAATAATTTTGGAGGGGAATACCAATTTAGGGAAGATAAATAATTTAATGAGACATGTAGTTGGAATAATCATGGCTACTATAATAACAAACTTTTTTTTGCTCATAATTTTAACTTCAACCTTTCAAATGATGAGAAGGATTTATTAGAAGAGATTATGATTCAAATGAAGAGTGTACTGGAAAATCAATAGGTCGCAATAAGGAATATAAAAAACCAACTAGGGCAAATTATTAATGTAATTAACAACAACTCCCCAAAAATTTTACTTAGTGAACCAGAGATAAACCTCAAGGAGTTGAATGACGAGCATTTTAAAATTAGCGAATTAATATTTAGAAAAGAATTGGAGGATATGTTTCAAAAGCACATTGAGTTGAGAAATTAGGATTTAGAATCAATCATGAAAAAAATAGTAACCTACTAGAATTTGATACAAACTTTAATTTATCTAGAGAGAATCCGATCTAAAATTTTGGAGATCATGAAGTATCTTATAAAGATCCATTTTTTATAAATTTTAAGGATGATATTAATATGAAAATTGAGAAAATCCCTAAAAGAATATTGGATCTAGAAAGAAATATAAGGAACAAGGATATGAATCAATCTAAGAAGGAAGAGTTGAAAGAAAAAATTAAATTTGAGGACTTTGTAGAAATCCTTAGAAATAGAAAAGATTTGGTGATTGATCAAGGATTACTTAAATGGAATTTTAAAAGAGGTGGAATTTTTTGTTGAGCTGGTAATGTTAAACAAAGCATTTTATGAGAGGCAACCCACAGTTATTAGTGTGGTTTGATTTAGTGTTATTGAGAGTTATGATTGTTATTGTTTTATTGTGCTTGCTTTAATGAGGACTGATTAGTTTGATTGAGGATTAGTAGATGTTAGGATTGTTAGTGATTTGATGTGATATTTGTTTGTCATGAGGGAGATGATGCCTTAACTTCTTATTGTGGCTAGAGTTTTATATTCTCTCATAGCAGTTGGATTGATGAGTCCACTACAACTCGGGTCTCTTTCATACTTAATTTTTTATAGGAGACGTCATTAATTTTAACAGCAACAATTCCATCTAATATTTTTTTACTTATTTTCTCTGACATTGTTTTCATTTGATAGGAGTAGCTAACCTATTTAATGAGTAATATGTGGAGGAATTTACACTATCCTTATAACTGCTAGAGGTGTTTAATTAATGGGAGAAGGTGACACTTGAGGTTGGCGTTTGCGAGCCAATGTATCTGAGATAATCTTATCTTTTGGATTATAACGTATAAAATCATTTATAAGTACCCAGTATATTTGTGTAGTGATTCCGTAAGTAATGTAAGTCAGTTAGTTAGATGAAATGAATTATAGAAAGAATTGACCTCATTATGATATGTGTTTATGATTGTGTTACAAGCTTGTTAGACCTTTTTTTCCATTTTATAGAGCATGTTTTAGTTTAGACTTACCTTCTATTGCATGCTATTCTTTCTTGATGAAAACTTGTAGATGTTTGTGATAGATAGAATTTTTGAAATGTTTTTCTTCTTGCTTATATTTTCTGTACTAAATGTTATACATGTTTAAAATCATGTTTAGGGTTAGGAAAACAATTAAATTTTAAAGTTAGTATGCTTTCCTTTAGTTTAATATTATTGCAAGCATGTTTTAGGTTTGATTTACTTTCTCCTTCAGTCATTCTATAATGATTATGCACGTATATGAATTTGACAGGATGTTATAGTAGTTAGTACATTCAACTTTTACCTTTTCTTACTACTATATTTTATGGAATTAAGTGTAAAATATTTAAAAATTCAAGTTTGGGGCGAAGAAAAGTTTCTTTTAACAAAAAAGAAGCAAAACTAAATTTTATATCTCATCAATTCACTATGTTTTTTAAATTAATTTAACATAACCTTTGATATTAGAGTTTAACTTTAAATGATTATATTTATGTTTGAAAACATTATGTTAAATTTAGTTAAAAGTTTGTAATAACGAAGGTAAATTCTAAAGTTAAAGATATTTGGAATGAAATGTTAAGACTATGCTTTTCTATTTAATGTAAAGAAAATTGTATTTTTGAGGTCTTAGGAATTTTAGAGTTTCATGAAAGAAGAAAAAAAAAATGAAACTTTATGAAAAATCAGAAAACTACTATGAATTTATAAAGTGAAGAAAGGTAAAGAGTTTTGACCTTAACAAGAGGATAGTGAAGTTCAAAATTATTAAAGGCTATCCAGATATAGTAATTCTCACTTGAAAAAGAAAAAAAAAGAGATGAAAATAAAGGATTTAAAAAGATCATAAAAGAAAAAAAAAGAGAAGAATAGAAAAAAAAAAATGAGTGAGAAGAAGCTTGAGGAGAAGCCTAATAAAAAATTGGATTCACTTGAATCAACTTAAGGAAAATGCTTTATTGCATTTTATAAATTTGTATTGGAGTATTAGTAGCATTACTAGTAAAGTTTTCATGAAGTTCTTTTTCATATGAATGTTCTAAGTAGCCTAGATATGACAAATTGCAATTTGTCTTGAAATGAATAGAGATTCAAAAATCTTAAATTTGATTACTAAGTACAGACATAGTGTTTGAATCTAGGTTATTATTGATATTTCTTAAATTTTACTATTTTATTTATTAAACTAATATGTAGAAATTTAGAATTTATTCTCTATCCTAAGCCATATTTTTAGGTTGTGAAAGGGTTACTTGAGGACAAGTAACATTTAAGTTTGGGAGAGTTGTGAAACAATAGAAATTTATGCATTTTTAGACCCTTATTTTATACTCATTTTTGTTGATATTGTACTTTAAAGGAAGGTATTTTTATATTTTCTTGCAGGTTGTTGAATTTTATGAATTACAGTAAAAACAAAAGCAAAAATGATGAAATTTGGAGCAAAAATGAAGAGGTTGATAATTATTTCAGTGTCGATGGTGCCAAAAGCAGCACCGACAGTGCCATTTGATAGAGAGCAGCAAATTAAATTGCAAAGCACTGGCGCCAAGGATGCCAGAATGGACGCTGACGGCACCAATGTCAGTTCAGCCCTTATTTCATGAAGATTCGATGAATTTTGACACTTTTTGAAGAGTTTTTGGAGGCACTCTTTGAGCGACGCACCGACTCTAGGCTTGATTTGGGGCCAAAATTGATCAGAAAAGTGACTCTTCCTGGCATTTCATCGCCCCAATTCAACCTTCTATGCATAAAAAATTCTTGCATTTTTCATTCCACAACCATTTAGAGTCCATCGTTCTTATAATTTAGAGTTTTGTGATGAGATTATTTGTGAACTCTTCTCTAAGAGTGTTAGAGGTAGAGAAAAGTAAGAGATTTCTTCTTCCTAGATTTCCTAAAAGAGGTTACAAGGGATTTGCTTTGAGAAAGAGTTTTAGATAAGTGTTGTTTGTTTATTAGTGTTGTATGAACTTTCTTTTATATTTAAAATTTATGTTTTGTTGTATCTTTCTCATGAAGTCTGAGTAGTTTACTTTATCTTTCTCCCTACTCTAAGATATAGTGAAATGAAGAGATAATATGGATGTGCAATATTAAAATATAAAATAAATTGTGATGGTTTTTAAACTCCGAACATATTTTTCTGTTTGATTTGGCCGTTTACTTTTTAATTTGACCAATTGAATTATTAAAATATGTTGTGAAACATATGATTTGGGAAATAAAGTATGAGTTCTACAACAGAGTGAGAATAACATTTGATTCCATGAAAGAGAATTTTGTTCATAAAATTAAGTGTAAATAAATATGGAAATATACTTTGTTGGGTATAGAATTGGAGAATATTTAGGGTGATAGACTAAATTCCTCAATTCGGTCTTAGTGTTTAAAAACTAAAGCGAGAGTTAGCCTTCACATGAAGGGAAGTGGGAGCTTTGAAGTGGGAACCCAGTATCCTCCTAGCCTAGCCATGAATTTAGGGACAAAACCTGAGATTAGCCAATGATTTTCTATAACACTGTATCAGGATAGAGAATTAAAACTACTTCTATTTGGCACAATACATATTAAAACCATTTATCTCAGCTCATTTTATCAAAATCTCATTTTAGTGTGAAAGATGCTTTTTCACATAAGAAATCTTCATAACATAAACATAATTTAATAGTTTAGTAGTTACTGTTTAAAATTTGTATTTTAGTTTTATTATTAGTTAAATAATTTAGTTCTAATAATATCTCAACAATCAAAATTAGTGACAATAATTTCATTTTGACATTCTAGAAATTTCCTAGTAAATTTATCATTTCAAATTTAAACATTTCCCGTGGGATCAATATTTGTGGCTTAAATATGAAATCCTTTATTACTTGATAATGATACGTACACTTGCATTGAATCCAAACATTAATTGCATAAATTTCTAATTCATAAAATATTACAACAAGCTTTTGGCACCGCTGCAAAGTGGAGTCAATTATATATTTTTTACGCAACTACATTTCACTCGGGATCAACTTTTTTGCATTGTTGTCTGGGAAGGTAATCGTAAATTAAATAGATTTGGTAAATTAGGAAATTTATAGATATTTAGTTAATTAATTAAAAAAAAATTGAAAAATCCAATAAGAAATTATATTTTTTATTTAAGAGTTATTTTAATGAATTTTTTCTTTGCTAATTTTATTTGTTTATGCGAAATACTGGACTTAAAGGTTTAGTACCTTACGATTCAGAATTAGATCATATTATTAGAAAAATTTGAAAACAATAAAAAGAAATTAAATAATTAAACGAAATGGTGATTAACTTAAATAATCAAATGAAAAAAAATCGACAGTGACCTTTAAAAGATTATGCTTATTTGACAACATATGAACTTCACTTGACTATTCAAAATCCTGATGTTGCTGCTAATTCGTTTGAGTTTAAACCTGCTATTATCAAAATGATACAAAATAATCAGTTTGGTGGAACACCTACTGAAGATGCAAACTTACATCTTACTAGTTTTCTTGAAATTTGTGCTACTTTTAAATATGACGGAGTGTCTAATTATGCTGTTAGGCATATATATTTGTGCTACTTTTAAATATGACGGAGTGTTTAATTATGCTGTTAGGCATATATTTTTTCCTTTTTTATTAAGGGATAAAACCAAGGCTTAGTTAAATTCATTAGCACCTGGATCTATCAGAACTTGGGGAGAACTATCACAAATAATCTTAGTTAAATATTTTCTACCCTTGAAAATTGCAGAGCTTAGAAATGATATTACATCTTTGATATTACATCTTTTAATTACATCTTTTAATTAGTTTGAAAGGGAATCGATATATGAAGCTTGGGAAAGATTTAAAAATTCTCATTGAAAATGTCCTCACCATGTTTGATGGAGAGAAGGAATCAATGAAAGTGATGAAGAGAAATGAAGAGAAGGATGAAGAGAAGGAAGCAATGGAAAGTAACCAAAATGAAAATGAACAAAAATAAGGTCCCTTAAAAAAACCATTACCTCCATTTCCTCAAAGACTGAAGAACAAAGATAAATAATTTACAAAATTTTTGAATATTCCTAAGAACTTAATGATAAGCATTCCTTTTGTTGAATCTTTGGAAAAAAAGCTTTGGGAAAATTGCCAAGTTATGTGAAATTTATGAATGATATACTAAACAAGAAAAGCAAGTTTACAGATCATAAGATCATTGCACTTAGTGAAGAGTGTAGTGCTATTATTCAAAAAAAGCTTCCTAAAAAAATAATAGATGCTAGTTGTTTTACTATGGCTTTACTATACCTTGTGCAATTGGTGAAAAATTTTATGGAAAAGCTTTATATGATTTAGGAGCAAGTATCAATCCTATGCCTTTATCGATCATTAAACATTTAGATTTAGGAGAGATTTCCTCTACTACTGTAACTCTTCAGTTAACTGAACGATTAATAACTTTTTCAAAAGGAGTTATAGAGGATGTATTAGTAAAAGTGGATAAATTTATTTTCCCTGTATACTTTATAGTAATGGATATGGAGGAAAATAAAGAAATTCCTATTATTTTGGTGAGACTATTTCTTGCAACAAGGAGAGTTGTGATAGATGTGCAAAAAGGAGAATTAATAATGAGAGGTAATGATTATGATTAGTAAAAGCTATGAAATATCTTGCAATAGAAAAGGATATTGAATGTTTTAGGATGGAAGTAACTGATTATCTAAGTAATGAGCAACTTAAGAATGAGTTTGAAGACAATTTAAAGCATGGAGAATTTTTTGAAAACAAGGATGAAATAAATAAATAAGATTTAAATTTTACTCAAGGAAAATTTGAAACTTTAGACTTGTTTGAAAATGATAGTAAAAATCAATTTTATTCAAAGCAAATTTGAAACTTTAGACTTATTGGAAAACAATAATAAAAAACTTATTCTTTCAAGTATTAAACCACCTAAACTTTAACTAAAAACATTACCTTCCCATTTAAAATATGTATTTTTAGGAGAGTTATCTACATTGTTTGTTATTGTATCTTTTAAATTAACAGAAATTCAAGAACAAAAAATAATAGAAATGTTAAAAAATATAAAAAGGCTTTTGGATGTACTTTTGTAGATATTAAGGGAATAAGCCCTTCTATTTGTATGCACAGAATTCTATTTGATAAAAAATATGAACCTAAAGTTGATCCTCATAGGAGATTAAACCCAATAATGAAAGAATGAAAGAAGTTGTTAAAAAGAGTTGTTAAAAAGGAAATTTTAAAATGGCTAGATGTTGGAATTATATATCCTATTTAAGACAGTGCTTGGGTAAGTCCAATTCACTGTGTTCCAAAGAAAGGAGGAGTGACCATTGAAGAATATGAGAAAAATGAATTTATACCAATAAGATAAGTTACTGGTTGGACAATTAGTATTGACTATAGAAAATTAAATATGGCCACCAGAAAACATCACTTTCCTTTACCTTTTAGAGACCAAATGTTGGATACATTGACTGGGAACAAATATTATTTCTTTTTAGATGGATATACCGGTTATCTTTTTCACCAAATTCTAATTGCTCTAGAGGATCAAGAGAAGACAACATTTACTAGCCCATATGAAACATTTGCTTTTCATAGAATGCCTTTTGGTTTATGCAATGCACCTGTAACATTTCAAAGATGTACGATGTTAATCTTTAGAAATTTTATTGAACATGAAACGGAAGTGTTTTTTGATGATTTTTTGGTATTTGGAATTTCATTTGAATTATGTTTAAATAATTTAGTAAAGGTTCTGGAAGTAAGTGAAAAAATCAACCTAGTACTAAATTGGGAAAAATGTCAATTTATGGTTGCAGGAGGAATTGTACTTGGGCATAAAATTTCTGAAAATGGCATGGAAGTAGATTCTGCCAAAATTCAAGTTATTGAAAAATTACCACCTATGACTAATGTTAAATGTGTAAGAAGCTATTTTGGACATGTTGGTTTCTACAGGCATTACATAAAAAGTTTTTCTCAAAATTCAAGTTATTGAAAAATTACCACCTATGACTAATGTTAAATGTGTAAGAAGCTATTTTGGACATGTTGGTTTCTACAGGCATTACATAAAAAGTTTTTCTAAAATAACTTAGTCATTATGCCAACTTTTAGAAAAATAAACAAAATTTTATTTTAGTGAAGAATGCATAAAAGCATTTGAATTATTAAAAAAAAAATTAATCACTGCACCTATAATAGCTCCACCTGATTTGGAGAAACCATTGAAAGTAATGTACGATGCAAGTGATTATGCTATTGGGGCAGTGTTAGGACAAAGGCACAACAAAATTTTTAAAGTAATATTTTATGCTAGTAACACTCTAAATGATGCTGAAAATAACTACAATACTACTGAAAGAGAGTTACTCGCTATTGTTTATTCCCTTGATAAATTTAGACCTTACTTAATTAGAACTAAATGTATAGTGCATACAGATCATTCTGCTATTAGATACTTGAAGCAAAAGAAGGGTGCTAAACTAAGATTAATAAGATGAATACTTCTATTAAAAGAGTTTGATTTTACCCTAGTTGATAGAAAAAGAAATGATAATCAAATACCTAATCATTTATCTAGACTAGAAAAATAAATGTTAACTAATTTTGTAAATAAAATTTTAGAGAATTTCCCCGATGAACAATTATATAGTCTTGATGAAATGAATTTACCGTGATATGTCAAAATAGAAAATTTTATTGTAAGTGATATTGTACCACATGATGTCAAAAATTCACAATTAAAGAAATTTATATATGATTCAATTATCTATTTTTGGGATGACCAATATCTATATAAATAATGTAAAGATCTAAATATTAGAAGGTATGTGCCTAATGAGGAAACTCAACATATAATTGAAAGATGCCATGATTCTGAATTTGGAAGACATTTTGGAACGAATAGAACTTCATATAAGATTTTGCAAGCTGGATTTTATTGGCCCACACTTTTTAGAGATGTTAATGAATATATTAAAACATGCGATCAATGTCAACGACTAGGAAATATTTCTAGAAGAAATGAATGCTTCTAAATTACACATTAGAAGTTGGAATTTTTGATGTGTGGGTTTTGGATTTTATGGGACCATTAATGCCATCATTTGGGAATTTATATATATTAGTTGTTGTTGAATATATGTCCAAATGGATTGAATCTATTGTTGTACCTAGATGTAATACTCCGAGTGTTTCTAAATTTTTAATTAAAACATATTTTTACAAGATATGGAATGCCGAGAGTAATTTTTACTGATGGAGGATCTTATTTAAGGAGGAATAAGAGAATTGAAAAATTTAGGAATAAGAGAATTGAAAAATTGATTAAGAAATATCATATTATGCATAGATTCTCTACTGTTTATCATACTCAGACTAGCGGTCTAGCAGAGATATTAAATTGTGAAATTAAATGTATTTTAGAAAAAGCTATAAATCCTTATAAATTGATTGGTTTGACCGCGACTTTTTATATGCTTAAAATACAACATAAATATGGACGTAATAAATATTCAATAATTGTAAAATCATACTTATCAATGCAAGTATATGTATTGCTCAAGTAATATAGGGCTCCAATCGAGTCTTAGATATTGATCCCGTAGGGAGTGGTTAGAACTGCAGATTAAAATTTTAGAAAAACAATACTTTAATCACAACAATGAAGTTCAATTTGCTTATCTGTCACAAATAGGCAATTGAAAAAAATATATAATTTTAATAACTGTTAAATAACTATTGATAATCGAGCATAAAATTCGAGATTTTAGAGTGACAGACTAAAATCCCCAATTCGGTCCTATCATTTGGGTGCTGAAGTGTAGAGTGAGGGGAACGTGAGAGATCTGAAGTGAGGGTCGGTATCCTCCCAGCCTAGCCGCAGATTCAGTAAACAAGTGTAGGATTAGTCAATGTTCTTTATGCCTGGACCAAAGGGTAAAGAATGGAATCTCTTCACTCTTACAATCTCTCGAAGAATTCCTCACAATTGTTACACTCTATTAGAAATTCTATACACTAATGGAACCTCTATAACCTCCAAGGCTTCTAGACTCTCCATCCCCCAAGAACTTCTCAAATTTCGGCCAAAATGTTCTTTTAAAGTTGTTGATGAGCTTTCCCAAGAGTTGCCTAAGCATCCCTTCAAAATTTAGCCTTATCCAAAGCTTGAGTAGGCATAACCGTCGATCTCACCGTTGGTGGGGTCGATGGTGCCATCTGCGGGCTTCTGAAGTATTTTTTCATGTAGTTTCAGGAAAAACTTGCTGTCGGCAGGGTCGAGCGCGCCATCGGCGGCCTAGTTCAATTCCCCACATTTTGGTACTTTTTGCTCCTAATTCGCTCCTTTTTGCATCTTTTTGCTCTAATGACCTTAATTCATCATTCCTGCAACAAAACATCAAAAATACCATTCTTTAAAGTGCAATAACATCAAAAGTAGTATAAAATAGGTATGAAAAGCTCAACATACTTTCATTTGGTCATCTGCTAGATTATATATTGTATTTTGGGCAACAAAACTGCTTATATGACTCCCATAGGAATGTCCTCATATAGACTTATTTTTTTGGAAAAACATGCCGCTTACCAGTAGAATTAGAGCATAAAACATTTTGGACTATTAAAGAATTTAATTTTAATTTAATAGATGTTGGTAGAAAAGACTATTGCTACTCAATGAACTTGAAGAGATTATAAATGAAGCATATGATAATACAAAAATCTATAAAGGGAAAATGAAAATATGGCATTATCTGAAGATTATTCAAAAGAAGTTTGAACTTGAACAAGAAGTTTTTATATATAATACAAGATTGAGATTATTTATAAGAAAACTGAAATATAGATGGTTAGGACCATTTAAAGTGATGAAAGTCTATCATTATGGAAATGTTATTGTTAAAGATCCTAACACTGGAAAGATATTTAAAGTTAATGGTCATCAATTGAAGCATCATTATGAAGGGCACATACAATAATTTAAAGAAGTTTTAATTTTAAATCAACCCAACTAATTAAGTGATAGATTGGGCAGACGGCGTTAAATCAAACGCTTTATGGGAGGAAACCATTATATATAATATATCTGAGTATTCTTATTATATTCTATAAGTGTTTATATAATTTTTGATAATAATCCTACACAATTTAATCTATTATAAAATATGAAAAATTTTGATATTAGAGGAAAATTTGGAATCAAATTGATCAAAAAAATGAAAATACGCAATTTTGGCCTCTAGCGTTGAGGACGCCATAATGGGCACTGACGGCGCTCGCAAACAGACCAAAGCGGTGACAGTGCCATCGGGAGTGTTGATGGTGCCGACAGCAGTTTGAAAGTTCAGGAAGAATTTTGGTGGGAGTTTAGTCCATAATAACCACTGGGAGGTGTTTTTAAAGTCCTAGAAACTATTTTAGACAAACAGAAAGTTCCTATTTTTGAATTCCATGGCCTCCAATTCTAGAAATACTTCTTGGTATGATTTTTTTAAATAGAATAAAGTTTATCAGTCTTGACGCACAAAGATTATACGATAAAGTCATTACAAAGAAGAGGCTTATCAAGGAGAGAGGTTTTGTCAATCACGGATTGATTAATCCTAGTTCTCCGATTAGTAAATTCATTATACAAAGGAAATGGGAAGTTCTGTGCTACACAACCGCTATAGTTGTTATACCAGTAGTGAAAGAATTCTATGCCAACTTACATGGAATTACCCAAGGAGTTGTCTTCATACGAGGTAAAGCTGTACCATTTACTTTTGTGTGGATCAATGAGTTGTATATCATAGGTGTTCTAATCTATCATTATACAAATTTTATCCCTATCAGAGATTTGATGCAAGATGTCTATAATTTTCTGAGAGATGAAAGTGATATTTGGGAAATGCAAGACGAAGGATATGTTTGTTTCTCTGCTTTATTGCTTAATCCAATATCGAGATAGTGACAATTCTTCAATTCTGTAAAATTACTCCCTACCATGAAGATTAGTAGAGTCATCAAAGAAAGTGTTATTTTGAATTGTTGCATTCAAATGGAAAAACCCATTGATATAGGATCTATCATATTTAAATCTGTTATGGGTGTTATTATGAATGGCCCAATTTATGGACTTGGGCATCCTTCCACAAGTTTCCTACTTTGTAGTCAATCTCAAGTTCCATATGAAAGTTGGTAAAAAGTTTGATCACCTTGGTAGTCCATGATTCGTACTTATGATAATTATGTTGGGAATGAGAATGAAGCATTAGATACTATCTTAGATCACTCATTACATGCTTCAACTCCATGGATGCCACCAACCGTTGGAAGTTCACTTGATGTGGAGAAGATATTGAACAAAATGGAAAGAGAACTTGAAAGTATTACAAATGCTATAAGAGATCTTAAGTACCTTTTTGATCAACTTGATTGGAGGATGCAAGAGAAGTTTGATCATAATGGAATATATGAAGCAGGATTAGTGCGGATGTTTAAGGAAAAATGATGGATCGATGAAAATTTGACTAAGCAATTCTCGTACCGACCCTTCTAAAATTTTTATGGTCAATACCAGTCGATGAGAGATATTAGAGGAGGAGAAAGCACTAAAGATGAGACAGAATACTTGAAGAATTTGGACTCTCTCTACTAGTTTAAAATACTTATGTACATAATGTGATTGTATGGATTTTATTTAGTTTTCCTTGCTTTAGAATTCCAAACTTTGATTGTGTGTACAGTTTTGTTTCGGTATCTAGTGTTGTGGCTTGATTTTGATGCTGATTTATAATTTAGTTTGCTTAATATGTGTGAAAGTGTGATTAGAAAAATGTGTTGGTAAAAGTGTGATTTCATATATAAAAGTTAGTTTGTTGTTATTTATGAAAATGATTGCTTATAAAAATAATTGTTTGGGAAAATGTTTGTCTGTTAATTATTGTTAGATAAAATTTGTGTTTAAAAATAATAAAAATAAAAAATACTTTGGAGAAAAAATAATAAAAATACTTTGGAGAAAATTGAAAATTGAAAAAAATTGAAAAATGGAATTTTTAGGCCTTCAACATCGACGGCGCTGGCATGGGCGCCGACGACACCCTCGACCTGAGAAGAGCCTTTAACCCTTTAAAAATCACAATTTTCATCGTAAACTACCATTTTTATCATTTCAGTCACCTTAAACCTGAAATTTTTGAACCTAGGGCTCGCATTTTCTTGGATTTGAGGCAACTTTAAGGGAAAGGAACTTTTGATTTCATCTTCTTTTGGTAAGAGCTACACTTTGAACTAAAAAATTTTGATTTTCACCAAAAATTTATCTCACATTACCGAGATCTGAAAACTTTGGAATTTTTTAAGAGATTTTGAGAAAATCATTTGGTCAAGAACTCTTACTTAGTAGATTTAAGTATAAAGCGTTTTAATTTGTGATTTTTGGTATTTTATTTGGAGTTTATTCTAATTTTTTATAATTTTCTCTAGATTTACCATGACACCAGGAATGAGCAAAGGAAAAAAAAAGTATATTATGATGAACAAAAATTTGTTAGCTTCAGGGCTAGTGCTCGATTCAATAGTCTACTTGAGCATAAAAAAGTAATTTTGGATCGTGGTTTTAAAAATTCCGTGGAGAAGTTGAGTGATTAATCAATGCTTGACAGTGGGAAAATTTCTATTATTTTACTACCGATGTGATTATTGGTGTAGTGATGGAAATCTATGCCAACTTTACTAAAGCTTCTAATGACTTTGTTTTTATTCATGGGAGAAAGGTGGAGTTTTCTCCAAGAAAAATTATTTAGTTTTATCAATTGGAAGATGTTTACATTTGCCAATATAAATCATTTTCTGGTACTAATGAGGCGTTAGATGAGGTTATTTTTTTTCTTATTGATGGAAGAGGGACCAGGAAAGTCAAAAATGGTGTTAAGGTAAACATTCCTCTTTCTATGTTTAATGTAGTATCTAAGGCACAACAATACCTTATTTCTGGAAGAATGTTTCTAGAAAAAGAATGTTCCTAGAAAAACATCATAGTGAGGTGACCAAGGATAAAGCCATCTTGAACATCTATATTCAACAAGTGATGAGGATAAATGTAGGCTCTATTATCTAAATGAACTCTAGATCTATTGCTTCGGGAGAGACCACTAGTGGTTTGCCACACCTTGCACTTATTTTTAAACTCTCTGAATAGGTAGGAGTTGATTTAAACCTGTGGAAGAGAGGATTGAGTCTCTAAGACCTATTGGGCCTACCAATATAAACACATATGAATCTCATGTTAATTGGAGATCTTGAAGTAATATCAGAGATATTCCTTATACTTCGAGGACCCCTACTTCTAGTGACCTTACTAACCAAGAACTTTTAGACCAAATGATGATCCAACAGAGAGATATCTTAAGAACGGATCGTAGATTGCAAAACTTGGATGCTAGAAATGCTCACACTGATGATTTGATATGACAAAAGTTTGAATATGATGCTGCTTATGATGATGCGTTGGTGAGATACATAAAGGATGATCATCTAGTTCTATTTCTTAGTCACCCTATTTTTACTCCATATCAGCGGCAGAATTTGGATGTAGAAGAAGAAGATGATGATGATGATTGGTGATCTTTATTTTAGTTTATGTTTTGATTGTACTTTATTATTGTGATGTTTGTTTTTATTATATTATTGAGACTGTTTGTTAGATTGTGAGACTCTGTTTTGTTGTTATGTTTAGTTGTGAACTATAAGTTGTAAAACTTTTTTCATTTTTGGAATTCAGTTTAATTCTGTTGATAATTTTAGTATTCTATTAAATGTATTGTAATTAACTCTTTATCAATAGATTTTAAAAATACAATTTAATGTTTCAAGTCTTGTAGCTTTTTATATTAGCACCTGTAGTATTTCAGAATAAAATTTTCAAAATCAGAACCATCAACGGGTATATCTTTCTTTATGTATATAATGTTTTCTTTCACCCTTTATTTTTCAGTTCTTCATGCTAAATCTTTTAAAAATTTAAGTTTGTGGGGAAAGAAAAATTCCGTTTTAAAGAAAAAAACTTAATTTTAGTTGTCCTCACTTGGCTATATTTTTAAAAACTTTAAATTTAACATGGCCTTTGGTATTAGGGGTTAACTTTAGATAACTATATTTATGTTTCTAAATATATAGTAAACTTAAGTAAACTTAAGTAAAAATTTTTAATAAAAAACTTAAGTAAAAATTTTTAATAAAAAAGGTTAATTTTAGAGATTAAGTTATTTGGTATAAAAGAAAAAGACTATGTTTTTCTATTTTATGTAAGGAAAATTGTATTTTTAAAATATTTGGGGCTTAAATAGAAAGTCTTTTATTACTTGATAACGATAAGTATACTTCCATAGAACTTCTTGTGTCATTGGAACACATTTCATAATAAACATAATAATTTCTAATTTATAAAATATTGCATCAAGGTTTTGACACCGTTGCATAGCAGAGTCAATTATATAATTTTTACACAACTATATTTCACTCGGGATTAAGTTGACACATTTAAAAATTACGTAATTTTTCATTAATATTTTAAACTCAATTATAATGATTATTAATGATATTACACTTTAAAGGAAATTATTTTGCATATTTTGGTTTTAAGAACAAGAAATACAATTTTTTAGAAAATTAAGCAAAAATGGTGCAATTTGGAGTAAAAACGAGCAATAAAGAAAATTCTGACTTGGCACATGTCGACATGTCATTATAAGATTAATCTAATTTTCATTTCTCATATGTTTTTGAATGTAATTATAATTCAAATAAAGTTTGTTTTCATGTCATATGTTTTTGAATGTAATTATAATTCAAATAAAGGTTGTTTTCATGCTTATTTAGTAGGTATATCTGTTAGGAGTGAAACACAACAAAAATGGGGCAAAATAGAGTTGAAACGGAGCCAAACAAAGCAAAACAGTGGTACTGTTGTTGAGTGGTGTATGATACGTAAAACTGGTGCAAGATATTCCAAAATCCAAATAATTGGTGCATGATGCTCAGATTTTATGCCAGATGCGTTGGATATGTCTTTTTTCATATTAAGTCGGTTCAGGACTAGTTTTTGAGTGACTTTTCAAAGGGACACCTGTTCTAAATGCCCATTGGAGTGATTCAATGTATCTAGACACTTTGGAAGTTTATTTTGTGAAGGGATATGTCTCTTGGATAAATGGACATGTATTTTGAATTCAAAAGAGTTGACTTTGGCTAGAATTTTTGGGGGAATTTTGGATTCTTTTTGGAGGGAGGCAGCCTTGTAGAAAAGAGAGGGAAGTCAACTTCTTGAAGAAGTGTTGTGTGGGCATGAGTTTTATCTATGTGGGTGTGTGTGTGTGGCGTGAGAGTGAGACGAAAAAACGTCGAGATTTTCTTTAAGGATTGTAAGAGAGAGAGAATGTGATGAATTTATTCTTCATTACAATTCTAGGAGAGAATTGAGAGTACTTGTAAAGGGAAAGAGCTTGAAAAGATATTCTATTGATTTGCTTCAGATGGATTATGAGATAATTTGTGTTCTTCTCTTTTTTTATTTTGTAAACTTATTTTTATATATGAAATTTGTGTATTGTCGTATCCTTCTCATGAATTTTGAGTAGTCTTCTTTATGCTTCTACTTACTTTAAGATATGATTTTATGAAGAATTGATTTAGTTTTACACAGTTTTAAATTTCAATAATTTCTGATGATTCGAACTCCAATCTTCATTTAACTTTTGATATGATTTGTTGAAATGATCATTAGTTGAAATGTAAAATGTGTTGAGAAACATATGTTCCGAAATGGCTATGATTTCTACATCATGGGGAGAATCACATATGATTTCATGGGAGAGTATGTCATCCCTGGAAGTGTTTGCAAATAAATATGGAAATATACTTTGTTGGATGCAGAATTGGAGACTTAAAGTTGAGAGATTAAAATCCCTAATTTAGTCCAGTTGATTGGAAATTGATGCGTGGAAATTAGTCCAGTTGATTGGAAATTGATGCGAGATTGTTAGCCCTTAGGTGAGGGAGTAGTGGGAGCTCTGAAGTGGCAGTTGATATCCTCCTAGCCTAACCATGGAATTAGGGACCAAACTCTAGATTAGTCAATGTTTTTCATAGCACTTGGAAGAGGGTTAAGAATAGAATTGCTCTTATTTGGCACAAAATAATTTTTACAAAATACTCTTATTTGGCACAAAATAATTTTTTATATATTTTTAAATGATTTCAATTTCTTCACAATCCATATACTCATTGTAAAGGGGGAGGAGGCTTTCTTCAATTTGCACTCTTCATCAAAAAAACTTTTTTTAGTTTTAATATATTTAATTTTAAAGTTTAGTAAATAATTTAGTAAACTTTGTTCTTTTGGTTTCATTTGTATTAGCATCCATTAATATGTCTTCCTTACTTTAATTTATATAAATTGATTATTGTCATTTATGTTATTATCATAAGAATTTCCATCTTCCAATTTAAGATTTTGTAGTAGTAGACTCAAATTAGCCTAAAGTGTTTCTTACTGTGCTTCTCTATGGGATCAATACTGAGGTTTTTAAAGAAAGCCCTATATTACTTGAAGCAATGCATGCACTTGCGTAGAACCACTAGTGTGTAAACTATTTTATATATTTTATATAACATTTCAATTTTGTACATTAACTACTTAATATAAATTGGGCCAAGTTATTGGCCATATTTCTTAAAACTAAATTACTGCGTAATTTTTGGACGGGTCATAGTTTTGGCACTGTACCAGGGATTCAAAATGGCATAAAACACACATAAAAACAGCACACACTAAGGACCCATCAAGTTTTAGCACCTTCATCGGGGAAGCTTTGGGAAGAACTTTGGGAGAATTTTAGTTAAACCTGTGAGGCTTGGATTTGGAATTTATAATATTATTATATAGTGTGTTTAGTTATTTTGTGTTTTTTTTAAGGAAAAAACCAAAATACCAAAAATATTATTGATATCGGTCCTATTAGTTAGGTCTTTAGAATTGTATGTGTAGTTTAGGAGCTGCAAACCTTAAATTTTCCAAGTTAAATTTGGAGAGAACATTTGGGAGGGATTGAAAAGACTCCATAAATTTAATGTAGAAATAGTGGATTAACGAGATAATGAATATTCAGATTTGGATTATAATGCCAGTAACTTTGAAAGAGTCAATCCTAGGAGAGCGACAAATTTTCAAATAGATATTCTTACAATATTAATTTATTAGGTTGCAGATATTGTGGGGAAGTTAGATCAATACATAGAAAGCAATACTCAAGGAACCCCAATTATTAAAAAAAATTATTTAGACAATTGATTGAGCTTAACTATTTTGAAACTAGCCATGAGATATACAATCTTTATTCCAATTATTACAATCCTGGTTGGGAAAATCATTTGAGTTTTAACAGGAATAATAATTTTTGAGGAGAATACAAATTTTGAGAAGATAATCAATTTGATAAGACATGTAGTTGGAATAATTAGGGCATTTATAATAATGAACTTTCTTTTCCTCATTATTTTAACTTCATCCACCAGAATGAGGAGAAGGATTTATTAGAGGAGTTTGTGATTCAAATGAGGAGTGAGCTGGAAAATCAATAGGTTCCAAGAACGAATATAGAAAACCAGCATGGAAAAATTATTAATGCAATTATAACCTACTCCCCAAAGATCTTACTTAGTGACCCTGAGATAAAACTCAAGGAGATGAATGATGAGCAATTTAAAATTATTGAACTAATATTGAGAAGAGAATTCAAGGATATGCTTCAAAAGAACTTAGAGTTGAGCAATGAGGATAAGGAATTAAAAGAGAATCCTGAACAAAAGAGTAATCTAGAAGATTTTTACCTAAAATTTGAATTGTCTAGAAAGAATCTGATCCAAAAATTTTGAGATAATGAAGTATGTTATAAATATCCATTTTATATAAATTTTAAGAAAGATATTAATATGAAAATTGATAAAATCACTAGAAGAATATTGGATGTAGAAAGAAATATGGGGAACAAGGATATGAATCTATCTAAAAAGGAAGATCTAACAGAAAATTTAAATTCATTGACATTGTAGGAATCAATGGAAATGGAGAAGACTGGGTGATTGATCAATGATTACTTAAATGGAAATTTGATCCAGGAGGAATCCTTTATCAGGCTGACGATGTTAAATATAGCACTTTATGTGAGGCAACCCATAGTTATCAGTGTGGTTTGATTTAGTGTGCTTGAGAGTTATGATTGCTAGAGTCTTATAGTGCTTCCTTTAACGTGGATTGATTAGTTTGATTGATGTTTGATTCATGTTTGGTAGATGCTTGGATTGTTAGTAGTTTGATTTGATTTTTTAGTTTGGTAGATGCTTGGATTGTTAGTAGTTTGATTTCATTTTTTAATGTCATGAGGGAGGTGATACCTTAACTTCTTATTCCGGCTAGACT
>NW_018164529.1:177037-213908 GCF_001263595.1 Phalaenopsis equestris
TATATATATATATATATATATATTCCTATGACGATACCTATTGTGCTTGTTAGACCTTTCTTTCCATTTTATCGAGCATGTTTTAGTTTAGACTTACTTTCTATTGCGTATTGTTCCATCCTGATGAATACTAGTAGATGCTTGTGATAAATAGAATTTCTGAACTATTTTCTTCTTTCTTATATTTTCTATACTAAATGTTATGCATGTTTAAAATCAAGTTTAGGGTTAGTAAGAAAAATAAGTTTTAAAGGTAGAATACTTCCTTATAGTTTAATTTTATTGCAAGCATATTTTAAGATTGATTTACTTTCTTCTACAGTCATTCTATCATGATTATGCATGTATATGAATTTGATAGGATGTTGTAGTAGTTAGTAGATTCAACTTCTAAATTTTCTTCCTTCTACATTTTATGGAATTAAGTGTAAAATATTTAAAAATTTAAGTTTGCGGGGAAGAAAATTTTCTCTTATAACAAATAAGCAAACTAAATTTTATATTTCCTCAGTGAAATATATTTTTAAAGTTAATTTAACATGATCTTGGATATTAGAGTTTAACTTTAAATTACTATATTTATGTTTGTAAATATTATGGTAAATTTAGGCAAGAGTTTGTAATAATGAAGGTTATTTCTAAGGTTAAAGATATTTGGTATGCAAGGATAAGACTATGTTTTTCTATTTAAAGTAAAGAAAATTGTATTTTTTTAGTATTAAGAATTTTAGAGTTTCATGTAAGTAGAAAATAATGAAACTTTATAAAAAATCATAAAACTATTATGAATTTATAAAGAGAAGAAAGGTAAGAAGTTTTGATATTAAGAAGAGGTTAATCAAGTTCAATATTATTAAAAGCTATCCCAATATAGTAATCCTCACTTGAAAAAGAAAAAAAAGAAGATAAAAATGGTTTGAAAAGATCCTAAAAGAAAACAAAAGAGAACAAAAAATAAAGAGAAATGAGTGAGGAGAAGCTTGAGGAGATGCCAAATAAAAACTTGGCTTCACTTGAATCAACTTAAGGAAAAGGCTTTATTACATTTTTTAAACTTGTATTGGAGTATTAGTAGCATTACAAGTAAAGTTTTCATGAAGTTCTATTTCTTATGAATATTCTAACGATCCTTGATATGACAAATTGCAATTCTTTTTGAGATGAATAAAGATTCATAAATCTTAAATTTGATTACTAAGTATTCCTAGACTTAGAGTTTGAATCTAAGTTATTAAATATTTTTCATAAATTTAACTATTTTATTTATTAAACTAAAGTATAGAAATCTATAAGTTAATCTCTATACTAAGTCATATATGTATGTATTGAAAGGGCTGCCTGAGGATAATTAACATTTAAGTTTGGGGGAGTTAACATGCTTAAAAATTACCTACATTTTCATATATATTTTTTGCTCAATTTTAATTATTTGTACTGATATTACACTTTAAAGTGAGGTATTTTGCATATTTTTTGTTTTAGGTACAAGAATTAGAATTTTGGAGAAAATGAAAAAAAAATGGTGTAATTTGGAGTACAAACGAGAAAAAAAGAAAATTTTGACTTGAGACATTTCGATATGTCTTTCTATGCTTATTATACTTCACATTTTTCACATGTTTTTGAATAAATTTACACTTTAAGAAAAGGTTGTTCTATGTTTATTCTGTTTGTATATCAGTTAGGAGCAAACCGTAACTAAAACGGGGTGAAATGATGCCAAATGGAGCAAAAAAAATGGAGATGTTGGAAGGTGTCTCATGATGTGCTAAACCGTTGCATGATGCGCCAAAATCCATAGAACTGGCGCATGATGCGTCGATTTGGCTCCATATGAGCCAAAGACAACTTTTTGAGGATTAAGGTGGTTTGGGACGAGTTTTTGCATGAATTTTCAAAGAAACACCTTTTCTAAACATCCCTTAGAGTGATTCAATGTACCTAGACACTTTGAAAGGTTCTTTTATGAAGGGATATGTCTCTTGGATCAAAAGACATGTATTTTGAATTCAAAAGAGTTGAATTATGGATAGAATTTTGGAGGAAATTTTGAATTCTTTTTGGAGGGAGGCAGCCTTATATAAAAAAGAGTAAAGACTTGTGCTTAAAAAAGAGTTGTGTAGGCGTGAGTTTTGTGTGTGTGTATGTATGTGTGTGTGTGTGGTGTGAGAGTGAGAGGAAGGGCTTGGAGATTTTCTTCAAGGATTTTAAGAGGAGCGGGAAGGTGATAGATTTCTTCTTCATTACAATTCCAGGAGTGAATTGAGAGTACTTGTAAAGAGAGAAAGTTCTTGAGGAGAACTTCTAGGGATTTTCTTGGGAAGGATTGTGATATAAGTTGTGTTTATTTCTTTCTTTATTTGTAAAATTATTTTTATTAATAAAATTTGTGTTTTATCGTATTGTCCTCAAGAATTCTGAGTAGTCTTCTTTGTCCTTCTCCCTACTTTGAGATAGTTTTGTTAAGAATTGATTTTATTTTATATGGTTTTAAATGTCAATAATTTGTGATGATTCGAACTTCAATCTTCATTTACTTTTAGATGTGATAAATAAAAATGTTGAAATGTATTGAGAAACATAAGTTCCAAAAGGCTATGATTTCTACAGCATGGGGAGAACCACATTTAATTTCATCCGAGAGTGTGTCATTCATTGAATTGAGTATAAATAAATAAAGTAATATACTATGTTGGATGCAGAATTGGATATTTTATGATGACAGATTAAAATTCCCAATTTGGTCCAATTGATTTGAAACTGATGTTAGATTGTTAACCCTTAGTTGAGGGAGTACTGGGAGCTCTGGAGTGACAGCCAATATCTGATACACCAAAAATATATGCATTTTTAGACACATAATCTATACTCATTTTTGGTGATATTGCACTATAATGGAAGGTATTTTTATGTTTTCTTGTAGGTAATTGAAATTTAGGGCTTAAAGCAAAAAGGAAGCAAAAAGAAAGCAAAAAGGATGAAATTTGGAGCAGAAAAAGAAAGAAGTTGAAATTTGTTTAGCGGTGACAATGCTAGAAGTAGTGCTGACTTCCCCGTTTGATAGAGAAGATGAATTAAATTATGGGACACTGGCGCGGACAACACCAGAATGGTGCCGATGGTGCTAGAATGGTGCCGACGGTGCCAATGTTGGTTCAGCCACCAATTCTAGAAGATTCAACGTATTTGGATGTTTTTTAAAGAGATTTTGGAGGCATCTATTGGAGAACTGACTTGAGGCTCTATATGGAGCCAAAATTAATCAGAATAAGTACTCCTATTTTGTCATTCCTCATTTTAATTCAACCTCTTACACGCCATACACTTTTCCATCTTCATTCCACCACTTTGTTGGAGTCAATTAGTGAGTTTTCTTTAAGATTTTAGTGTTTTTATAGTGAGATTGAGTGTGAATCTTTCTCTAAGAGTGTTCGAGAAGGGAAAAAGTGAGAGATTTCTTCTTCCTGCATTTCCTAGAAAAGG
The DNA here is from genome assembly GCF_001263595.1 of Phalaenopsis equestris. Classification (NCBI taxonomy): domain Eukaryota; kingdom Viridiplantae; phylum Streptophyta; class Magnoliopsida; order Asparagales; family Orchidaceae; genus Phalaenopsis; species Phalaenopsis equestris. The sequence continues at coordinate 180,521 of NW_018164529.1, forward strand.
CTACAAGGGATTTTCTTTAGGAAAGAGTTTCAAATAAGTGTTGTTTGTTTATTAGTTTTTTATGCACTTTCTTTTATATATGAAATTTATGTTTTGTTGTATCTTTGTCATGAAGTCTGATTAGTTTCCTTTATCTTTGTCCCTACTCTGAGATATGGTGAAATGAAGTGATAACATGGATGTGCCGATATTAAAATATAAAATAAATTGTGATGATTTTTAAACTCTGAACTTAATTTACTTTTCAACCTGACCAATTGAATTGTTAAAATGTGTTGTGAAACATATGATCCGGGAATGGAGTATGAGTTCTACAATAGAGAGGATCACATTTGATTCCATGAAGGAGAAATTCTTTCATGGAATTAAGTGCAAATAAATAAGTAAATAAACTTTGTTAGGCGTAGAATTAGAAAATCTTTAGGGTGACAAACTAAAATCCCCAATTCGGTCTTAGTGTTTAAAAAATAAAAGCAAGAGTTAGCCTTTAGGTGAAAGAAGTGGGAGCTCCGGAGTGGGAGTCGGTATCCTCCTAGACTAACCACAAATTTAGGGACTAAACCTGGTGCCAATTATTTTCTATAACACTTTATCAGGGTAGAGAATTAAAATTAATTAAAATTGCTCCAAGGGTAGAGAATTAAAATTGCTCCAATTTGACACAATACATATTAAAAACATTTATCTCATCTCATTCATCAAAACCTCATTGTAGTGGGAAAGATGATTTTTTACATAAGAAATCTTCATTACATAAACATAGTTTAGTAGATTAGTAGATACTATTTAAACTTTGCATTTCTATTTTGCTAATAGTTAAGTAATGTAGTTTTGATAATATCTCAACATTTGAAGTTAGTGATAGAGATTTCGTTTTGTTTTTTGTGAGTTTCCTAGTTAATTTATCATCTCAAATTTAAACCTTCTCCGTGGGATCAATATTTGGGGCTTAAATAGAAAGTGCATTATTACTTGATAATGATATATATACTAGCATAGAATCTCATTTTTAATTACTTATACTTATATAAATTTTACACAACTTTACTAACTGCGTCGGATTAAGTTTTTGGCGCCGTTGCTAGGGAAGGTGACGGTTAAATTAGATAGACTTGATAAATTAAGAAACTTAAATATATATATATATATATATACATATATATTAGAAAAAATCCAAAATCCAAAAAGAAATATATATTTATTTTAAAGTGTTTTTAAATAATTTTACTATGCTTATTTTTATTATTTATGCAAAATATTGGATATGAAGGTTTAGTATCTTATGAATCAGAATTCGAACGTACAATTAGAAAAAATTGAAAACAACAAAAAGAGATTAAAAATTTAAAAGAAATGGCGAATAACTTAGATAATCCAATAAATAAAATCGATAAAGAGCTTTAAAAGATTATGCTAATCTGACAGCAGATGAAATTCACTTGAGTATTCAAAATCCTGATAATGTTGTTAATTCATTTGAGCTTAAATTTGTTATTATCCAAATGGTAAAAAAGAATCAGTTTGGTGGAACACCTATTGAAGATTCAAACTTACATCTTGGTAATTTTCTTGAAATTTGTGCTACATTTAAATATGACGGAGTGACTAATAATGCTGTTAGGCTTAGACTTTTTTCTTTTTCATTAAGGGATAAAACCAAAGCTTGGTTAAGGATCTATTAGAACTTGGGGAGAAGAACTTGGGGAGAAATATCACAAAATTCTTGGCTAAATATTTTTCACCTTCGAAAACCGCTAATCTTAGAAATGATATTACATCATTAGGTATGTTTTAATGGGAATCAATATATGAAGCCTGCGAAAACCATTTAAAGATCTTCTTAGAAATGTCCACACCATGCTTTACCAGATTGGTTAATAATTCAAACATTTTACAATGGATTTGTAAGAGCACTTAGATCGATTATAGATGCTGCTGCGGGTGGATCACTAATGTCAAAACCTTTTGATGAAGCATACTCTTTAATTGAAGAAATGGCTACTAACAATTTTCCATGGCTCTCTAAGAGGGTAAATCCTAAGAGAGTAGCTAGTATTCATGATTTTGATGAAATGTCTATTTTAGCATCTCAAATTACTATTCTTTTGAATAGATTTATCAAATTGGTGTGAATTATTCTCAAATATCCCTTGTATTAGATGAAAATTCACTACGACAGATCATTGATACTCAATCATCTTATGAAAATTTAAAAGCTATAAATAATCAAAATAACAATCCCTATTCTAACTATTACATCCCTAGATGGAAAAACTCACCCAAGTTTTAGTTGGAATAATTAGAATAATTTGGTGAATCCATATGGAAATATGAATAATCAAGGAAATCCTAATTATCGACCTTTTTAACCTCTGGGATTTAACTCCAACCCTAACCCATAAGTTAAGGAAAAGAAGTTGACGATGTAAAAAGAAATGTTGGATATGCAAAATCAAATACAGAATCAAGGGGCTGCTATTAAAAATATTGAAAATAAATTAGGAAAAATTATTACTACACTTAGTAACAAACCATCTGGAATTCTTCCGTGTACTGTAGAAGTTAATCCAAATAATAAAAATAAGTAGCAAATTAAAGCTATTCAATTACAAAGTGGAAAATTACAAAGTGGAAAAGAAGTTGAAACAAGGATCGAAAGAGAAACTGAAGTTGATGAAGAGAAGGAGGAAATGGAAAGTGACAAAATTGAAAATGAACAAACACATGGCCCTTTAGAAAATCCATTACCTCCATTCCCTCAAAGATTGAAGCAGAAGAATAAACATAAAAAAATTTACAAAATTTTTTAAAATCCTTAAGAAATTACTGATAAATATTCCTTTTATTGAAGGTTTGGAACAAATGTTAAGATATGTGAAATTTATGAAGGATATATTAAACATGAAAGGAAAGTTTACAGATCATGAGACTGTTGCACTCAGTGAAGAGTGTAGAGCTATTATTCAGAAAAAATGTCCTAAAAAATTAAAAGATCCTGGTAGTTTTACTGCACCTTGTGTTATTGGTGAAAAGTTTTATGGAAAAGCTTCATGTGATTTAGGAGCGAGTATCAATCTTATGCCTTTATTGATCTTTAAACCTTTAGATTTGGGAGAGATTTCCGCTATTATTATAACTCTTCAGTTAGTTGATCGATCAATAACTTATCCAAAAGGAGTTATAGAAGATGTATTAATAAAGTGGATAAATTTATTTTCCTTATAGACTTCAAACTATTGGATATGGAGAAAGATAAAGAGATTCCTATTCTTTAGGGTAGTGCATTTCTTGCAACAGGGAGAGTTGTGATAGATGTGCAAAAAGGAGAATTAATAATGAGAGTTAATGATCAAGAGGTAAAATTTAATATTGCAAAAGCTATGAAATATCCAACAATAGAAAATGATAATTAATGTTTCAGGATGGAAGTAGCTGATTATTAGAGTAATGAGCAGTTTAAGAATGAGTTTAAAGATAAATTGAAGCAAGGAAAATTTTTTGAGAATAATGATGAAATAAAATAAGAAGATTTGGATTATATTTAGGGTAATTTTAAGCTTTGGACTTGTGGGAAAACAATAATAAAATCTTATTCCTTAAAGTATTAAACCACCTGAACTTGAATTGAAAATATTACCTGTGCATTTAAAGTTTGTATTTTTAGGAGAGACTTCTACATTGCCTGTTATTGTATCTTTTGAGTTAACTGAATGTGAAGAACAAAAATTAATAGAAAGTTGAAAACATATAAAATGGCTTTTGGATGGACTTTAGTAGATATTAAAGGAATTAGTCCTTCTATTTGTATGCACATACTTTTATTAGATGAACAATATAAACCTAAAGTTGATCCTAAAAAAAGATTAAATTCAATAATTGAAGAAGTTGTTAAAAAAGAAATTTTAAAATGGTTAGATGCTGGCATTATATATCCTATTTTAGAATGTTCTTAGGTGAGCCCAATTCACTATGTTCCGAAAAAAGGAGGAATGACTTTTGAAGAAAATAGGAAAAATGAATTAATACGAATAAGACAAGTTGCTAGTTGACGAATTTGCATTGACTATAGAAAATTAAATATAGCCACCAGAAAAGATCACTTTCCTTTACCCTTTCTAGACTAAATGTTGGATACATTGGCTCGAAAGAAATATTATTGTTTTTAGATGGATATATCAATTATCTCCAAATTCCAATTACTCCAGAGGATCAAGAGAAGACAACATTTATTACAGAACATGTGCTTTTCGTAGAATGCCTTTTGAACTATGCAATGCACCTGCAACATTTCAAAGATGCATGATGTCAATTTTTAGCAATTTTATAAAGCATGGAATGGAAGTTTTTATGGATGATTTTTCTATATTTGAAACTTCGTTTGAGTTATGTCTTAATAATTTAAAAAAATTTCTGGAAGTATATGAAAAAATCAACCTAGTATTAAATTTGAAAAAATGTCAATTTATGCTTGCAGGAGGTGTTGTACATGGACATAAAATTTTTGAAAATGGCATGGAGGTAGATCCTGTAAAAATTCAAGCTATACAAAAATTACCACCTCCTACTAATGTTAAAGGGGTGAGAAGTTTTCTAGGACATGCTGGTTTTTACAGGCGCTATATAAAATTTTTTTCAAAAATAACTAAGCCATTATGCCAACTTTAAGAAAAAGATATGAAATTTGATTTTGATGAGGAATGCATAAAAGTCTTTGAATTATTAAAGAAAAAATTAATCACTGCACCTATTATAGTACCACCTGATTAGGGAAAAACCATTTGAAATAATGTGCGATGCTATTGATTATGCTATTGGGGTTATATTAGGAGAAATGCACAACAAAGATTTTAAAGTTATATATTATGCTAGTAAGACTCTTAATGATGCTTAAAATAATTATACCACTACCGAAAGAGACTGAAAGAGCTAATAGCTATTGTTTTTGCCTTTGATAAATTTAATCCTTATTTAATTGGAACTAAATGTATTGTGCATACAGATCATTCTGCTATAAGACACTTAATGCAAAAAAAAGATGCTAAACCAAGGTTAATTAGATGGATACTTCTTTTGCAAGAGTTTGATTTTACCGTAGTTGATAGAAATGAAAATGATAATATGATAATTCTGAAAAGGAAGACTCTAATGATAATTTTTCTTTAATAGAAATATTAATTAATTTTACAAATGAAATTTAAAAAATTTCCCCGATGAACAGTTATATAGTATTGATGAAATGATTCGACCGTGGTATGATGATATAATAAATTATATTGTATGTGATATTCTACCACCTTATATTATAAATCCATAATTAAAAAAATTTATATATGATTCAAAATTCTATTTTTGAGATGACCCATATTTATATAAACAATGTCCCATATTGAGATGACCCATATTTATATAAACAATGTAAAGAACAAATTCTTAGAAGATGTGTGCCTTATGAAGAAACTCAACAGATAATTGAAAGATGCCATGATTCTGAATTTAGAGAATATTTTGGAAAAAATAGAACTGCATATAAGGTTTTGCAAGCTAGATTTTATTGGCCAACTCTTTTTACTTTTTAGAGATGCTAATGAATATATTAAAACATGTGATAGATGTCAACGGGTAGGAGTGGGACCATTTATGCATTCATTTGGAAACTTATATATATTACTTGTTGTTGATTATATGTCCAAATGGATTGATGTTGTTGTTGTACCTAAATGTGATGCTCGAAGTGTTTCTAAATTTTTAATTAAAAATATTTTTACAAGATATAGAATATCGAGAGTAATTATTGTTGATGAAGGATCCCATTTTAAGGATAAGATAATCAAAAAATTAATTAAAAAATATGATTTTATACATAGATTATCTACTTCTTATCATCCACTGAGTAGCGGTCGAGCAGAAATATCAAATAGTTTAATAAAATGAATTTTAGAAAAAGTTGTAAATCCCTAAAAAATTGATTGGTTTGCTAGAATAGATATTGTGTTATGGGCATACAGAAATGCTTATAAGACTCTTATAGGAATGCTCTCACATAAACTTACTTTTGGAAAAAAAACATATCACTTACTAATATATTTGGAGCATAAAGCATTTTGGGATATTAAGGATTTTAATTTTAATCTAAAAGATGCTGGTGAGAAAAGATTATTGCAACTTAATGAAGGGATTAGAAATGAAGCATATGATAATGCAAAAATCTATTAAGAGAAAATGAAAATATGGCATTATCGGAAGATTATAAAGAAGAAGTTTGAACTTGGACAAGAAGTTCTATTACAAAGTACAAGATTGAGATTGTTTCCAAGAAAATTGAAATCCAGATGGTTAGGACCATTTAAAGTGATTAAAGTCTATCATTATGGAAATGTTTGTATTAAATTCCCTAACACTGGAAAGATATTTAAAGTTAATGGGCATTATTTTAAACATTACTATGCGGGGCACACACCTCAATTTAAAGAAGTTTTAATGTTAAGTCAACCGAACTAAACAAATGTTATGTCAGGCTGATGACGTTAATCCAAGCGCTTTGTGAGAGGCAATCTATATATATGTCTATGTATTATTATTTCTAATAAGTGTTTTATATATTAGTAGATACTAATCCTACGCAATTTAATGTATTATAAATTAAGTCAAATATTGTTATTGGAGGAAAATTTGGAATTAAATTGAGCAAAAAAATGAATGTCGCAATTTTTAGCCACAGCGTTAATCGGGAGCGCCGACATCGCTTAGAGCAGTTTGACGGTTTAGGATTAATTTTGGCAAACTTTGGCGGAATTTCACTCTGTAATAACTCCTTGGAGGTGCTTTTAAAGTCCTAAAAACTGCTTTGGATGATTAGAAACTTCCTATTTTTGAATTCCATGGCATCCAATTTCAGAAATACTTCAAGGTATGGAGTTTTCAATAGAAGAAAGTTTATTAGTTTCGACGTGCAGAGATTATAAAACAAAGTTATTACAACAAAGAGATTGATCAAGGAGAGTGGTTTTGTTAATCATTGATTGATCAATCCAATTTCTTTGATTGATAAGAGCATTCTGCAAAGATGATGGGAAGTTCTGTGCTACACTAACTTTGCGGTTGTTGTGCCTGTAGTAAATGAGTTTTATGCAAATTTACATGGAATTACCCAAGGAGTTGTCTTCCTATGAGCTAAGGCTATACAATTTAATCATGCAAGGATTAATGAATTATATATGATAGTAAGGAGACCAAGGATAGAGCCATCCTGAACTTCTATATTCAACAAGTGATGGACATAAATGTAGGCTCTATTATTTATATGAACACTCGATCTATTGCTTTAGGAGAGACCACTGCTGGTTTGGCACACCCTGCTCTTATTTATACACATTGTGAACAGGCATGAGTTAATTTTAGACGAGATGAGGATAGGATTGAGCCTTAAAGTCCTATTGGGCCTGCAAACATAACGACCTATGAGTCCCATGTTGATTGAGATATGGAATTAAGGATAAGGATATTAATTCTACTTCTAGTGACCTAATAACAGAGAACTATTGGACCAGATGATGATACAACAATGAGATATTTTGAGGATGGACAATATGATACAAAACATAGAAGCCAAAAATGCTCACAGAGATGATTTGATTTGACAGAAGTTTGAATATGATGCAACTTATGATGATGCTTTGTTGAGATACCTTAGGGGTGATAATTCAATTCAGTTTCCTACTCACCCTCAGTTTACTCAATATCAACAGCAGAAGTTAGATGTAGATGAAGAAGAAGATGACGACTGGTGATCTTTTTAGTAGTTTATATTTGATTGTACTTTGTGACAGTGTTATTTGTTTTTTTTATATTGTTGAGACTGTTTGTTAGATTTTGAGACTCTATTGTTATGTTGTGTTGTGTTGTGAATCTGTAATTTGTAAAACTCTTTTTCATTTGCGAAATTCAATTTAGTTCCGTTATTTGTTTCAACATTTTGTTAAATGTATTATAGTTAACTATTTCTCGGCAGATTCTATATGTATTATCGATTATTTAATATTTGAAGTCTTGCAGCTTTTTCGTATTAGCACCTGCAGTATTTCAGAATTTAATTTTGAAAATCAAAACCTTCAACAAGTATGTCTTTTTTTTATGTATTTAATGTTTTCTTTCACCCTTTGTTATTAAGTTCTTCATATTAAATCTTATAAAAATTTAAGTTTGGGGGAGAAAGAAAAATTACTTTTAAAAAGAAGGAACTTAATTGTATTTATCCTCATTTAACTATATTTTCAAAATTTTAAAATTAAAATGACATTTGGTATTAAGAGTTAACATTAGATAACAATATTTATGTTTCTAAATATATAGTAAACTTAAGTAAAAATTTTCAATATAAAAGTTAATTCTAAAGACTCACGTATTTGGCATGAGAGAATAAGAATATTTTTTCTATTTTAAGTAAAGAAATTTGTATTTTTGAAGTATTAGAAAAATCTTAAAAGATTTATATAAAAAGAAAGGAATTAAACTTTATGAAATCTATATGCTAATTTAAATTTGTAGAGTGAAGAAATGTAAAAAGCTTTTAACTTTAAGAAGGGGATAATGAATTTAAAAATCATTGAAGGATATCTAAATATAGTAATCCTCACATAAAAAAAAGAAGAAGAAAATTAAAAGAAAAGAAAAGAAAAAGGGATTGAAAATGATCGTGAAAAGAAAAAGAAAAAGATGTGGGGAGAAGCTTGAGGAGTTGCCTAATTAAAAATTGGCTTCACTTGAATCAACTTAAGGAAAAAGACTTAGCCACATTTTCTAAACTTCTATTTGAATGTCAGCTTATTTACTAGTAAAGTTTTATGAAGTTCTTTTCCATACGCATATTCTAAGTGAATTTAATTTGAAAATTTGTAATTTTTCTTGAAAAGAATAGAGGATCAGAAATCTTTGACTTGATTATTAAATATTTTTATATCTTTAGTATTAACAGAAGTTGTTTTACATTTTTCTAAAGTTATGCTATTACGTTTATTGAACTAAAGTATGGAAATCTAAAAGTTAAATTTTTTACCATAAGTCATATTTTTATGTAGTAGAGGAGTTACTTGAGGACAAGTATTACTTTATGTAGTAGAGGAGTTACTTGAGGACAAGTAACATGTAATTTTGGGGGATTTTGATACACCAAAAATATATGCAATTATAGACCATACTTTATACACATTTTTTGTGATATTGCACTTTAATGGAAAGTACTTTTATGTTTTCTTGCAGGTTATTGAAGTTTAGGGCTTAAAGCAAAAAGAAAGCAAAAAGGAAGTAAAAGGATGAAATTTGGAGCAAGAAAAGATGAAATTTGTTCAGCGCCGACGGTGCGAGAAGCAACGCTAATGGTGCTGTTTGACAAAGAGGATAAATTAAATTGCATGTCACTAGCGCAGACGGCGCCAAAATGGCACCGATAGTGCCAATGTCAGATCAAGCACCGATTCTAGAAGATTCAACGTATTTGGTTGCTTTTTTAAGAGATTTTGGAGGCACATATTGGAGAACCGACTTGAGGCTCCATATGGGGCCAAAATTCATTAAAAAAGTGCTCCTTTTTCGCCATTCCTCATTTCAATTCATCCTCCTACACGATACACGACATACACTTTTACATATTCATTCCACCACAATTTTGGAGTGAATTAGTGAGTTTTCCTTAAAAGTTTAGAGTTTTTGTAGTGAGATTGAGAGTGAATCTTTCTCTAAGAGTGTTGGAGAAGGGGAAAAGTGAGAGATATCTTCTTCCTTCATTTCTTAAGAAAGGCTACAAAAGATTTGCTTTAGGAAAGAGTTTCAGATAAGTGTTTTTTGTTTATTAGTGTTGTGTGAACTTTCTGTTATATATGAAATTTGTGTTTTGTTGTATCTTTCTCATGAAGTCTGATTAGTTTCCTTTATCTTTCTCCGTACTCTCAGATATGGTGAAATGAAGAGATAACATGGATGTGCCAATATTAAAATATAAAATAAATTGTAATGATTTTTAAACTCTAAAATTAATTTACTTTTTGACCTGATCAATTGAGTTCTTAAAATGTGTTGTGAAACATATGATCCGAGAAATGGAGTATGAGTTCTACAACAGAGTGAAGATCACATTTGATTCCATGAAGGAGAAGTTTGTTTATGGAATTAAGTGCAAATAAATAGGGTAATATACGTTTTTGGTGTAGAATTGGAGAATTTTAAGGGTGACAGACTAAAATCCCCAATTCAGTCTTAGTATTTAAAAACTAAGGCGAGAGTTAGTCTTCAGGTGAAGGGAACTGGGAGCTTTGGAGTGGGAGCTGGTATCCTCTTAGCCTAGCCACAAATTTTGGGACTAAACATAGGATCAACCATTGATTTTCTATAACACTGTATCAGGGTTTGGCCAAACACATATTAAAAACATTTATCTTATCTCATTTCACCAGAAACCTCATTGTAATGGGAAATATGCTTTTTCACATAAGAAATTTTTATTACATAAACATAGTTTAGTAAATTAGTAGTTATTGTTTAAACTTTGCATTTTTATCTTGCTAACAGTTAAGTAATATAGTTTTGATAATATCTCAACATTCAAAATTAGTGATAGTGATTTCGTTTTTCTTTCTTTGAATTTCCTAGTTAATTTATCATCTAAAATTAAAACCTTCCTCGTGGGATCAATATTTGGGGCTTAAATAGAAAGTCCATTATTACTTGATAACAATACATATACTTGCATAGAATCCCATAATTAATTACCTATAATTATATAATTTTTACACAACATTACTATCTGTGTGGGATCAATATCCTCCCAGCCAAACCATGGAATTAAGGACCAAACTCTGGATTAGTCAATATTCTTTATAGCACTAGAAAAAGGGTAAAGAATTGGGTTGCTCCTATTTGGCACAAAATAAATTTTTATATATTTTTAAATGATTTTAACTTCTTCACAATCCATATACTCATTTTAAATGGGAAGGAAGCTTTCTTAAATTTGAATTCTTCGTAAAAAACTTTTATTTAGTCTTAGTAAATTTAATTTCAGGGTTTAGTAAATAGTTTAGTAAACTTAGTTGTTTCAGTTACATTTCTATTAGCATTCATTAAACCCATTTTAATTTTTCTTTCTTACTTTAATTTTTATAGTTTGAATATTGTGATTTATGTTATTATCATAATAATTTCCATCTTCCAAAATAAGACTTCATAGTAGTAGACTAGAATTAACCTAAAGGATTTCTTACTGTGCTTCTCTATGGGATCAATACTAGGGTTTTTAAAGAAAGTCCTATATTACTTGAAGTGATACATGCACTTGAGTAGAACTACTAATGTGGAAACTATTCTAAATATTTATATAACATTTCAATTTTGCACATTAACTACTTAATATAAATTGGGTCACGTTATTGGCCATATTTTTTAAAACTAAATTAGTGCGTAATTTCGAGGTGGTTCAAGTTTTTGGCACTGTACCGGGGATTTAAATTGACATAAAATATGCAGAAAAACAACACACACTAGGGGCGCATAAAAAACCTAGATTAGAATAAAGAGGAAAAGCTAGAACGAACAATCTTCAATCCAACTCTATATGTATCAACACTTGACCTCACAACAACAAAAGAACCAACTGACATACAAGATATTTCCAAGGAATAATTAGGAAACATTCAAATTGTTAAATGACACTTGTTTGGAAAGTTCAAACATGTGAACGGTCAAACTATAAATATACCTAAGGGTATTTAGGTATTAACTAAAGTGTTCAATGAAGACAAACATCCAACTATTATCGAACACATAATGGAAATGTGTGATCTTGGATGAGTTGGATGCCTACGAAGGAGGATATATTTTAAACCCATTAAGTGGATACGCGACAATGACGACAATCCTCCAGGAATTCTACGCCACGAGCAAGTGGATCCACTGCTTGTAATGATCATTTAGATCATTAGACGATTAGTGACTTGGAATATAATGCCAACTAGTTTCATTCAAGACAACTGCAATATCAACATATATGATGAAAAAGACTGTATCTCACCTCACATTGACAGCTATGACTTTGAAAGACCCTTCATGCACAATGTCATTGATGAACAGACGTTCCATCATGTTTGGAAGGGTAATACAGATTATGGGCCCAGAAGAATTACGTGGATCTTATCAAATTCCACTCCCATGAGGGTCAATTATGGTAGTATAAGGAAATGGAGGAGATGTGTCTAAACTTTGCAAAACAAGTAGCAGACTACAAAGAATGCGACTTGAAAAACGTCCTGTTGGATATAAACATCCATATGCCCATCCTAGATCTTGAAGGGCTACAACCTTTGGAACTACCATGACCCTATGAATGTCCAAGCAGTTCAGATATGCTTGAGAGAACTTACCTCTGATATTATCATGGAGTGCTAGTCAATCATAGTAGGTCTAGCAGTATCAGAGGTTATGAAAAATATAGATGACAATATGACTCATGACATGATAGTTTCATCACAGTTGTTTTATAATGAGTTATCTATAAGATATAATGTTTCTTCTGTATTATAAGATGTACTGTCTACTCTTCTTATTGATGTTGTTTTTAATGTATTTTATCTTTGATGATGAAATAAATTCTTGTAGAAATTCCCCAAATTTCTGCAATGTTTATACTAATCCAAAAATCCAAAATATACACTTGCAAAAGAAAACAACATAAATATTTACATCTCAAATTTCTAAATCAAATCACCAGCAGAAAATTCCAGACAAAGTTATCATATATACTCTCTCTATTGTCCCCAACTGTAGGATATAAGACCTTCCTGACACAAAATTATGATATTCCTTTAGTTATTTCATTGAGGCAGGATGTAAGTAGCATAGCATTCCTCCTCAAAACCAATAGAGATCAACATTTTACATCTTTGGTTTGTAGTATAAGACCTCCTTAAATAGATTATGGTGTCTACTCTCCTTTTAACTATTGGATATAAGACCTTCCTGACACGGAATTATGGCATCCCTTAGTTATTTCATTGAGATAGGATGTCAGTCGCATAGTATTCCTTCTCAAAACGGACAGACATCGACATTTGACATCTTTGGTTATTAGTATAAGACCTCCCTAAATGGATTATGCATCTACTCTCCTTTTAACTACCGGATATAAGACCTTCCTAACACGGAATTATAACATTCCTTTAGTTATTCCTTTGAGATATGATATAAGTCACATAGCATTCCTTCTCAAAACTACAGAAATTGACATTTGACATTTTTGGTCACTAGTATAAGACCACCTTAAATGTATTATGACATCTACTCTCCTTTTAACTATTGGATATAAGACCTTCATGGCAAAAAATTATGGCATTCCTTTAGTTATTTCTTTGAGATAGGAAATAATTCACATAGCATTCCTTCTTAAAACTGATAGACATCAACATTTGACATCTTTGGTCAATAGTTCAAGACCTCCTTAAATTGAATATGGCTTCTACTCTCCTTTTACCTATTAGATATAAGACCATCCTCAAATGGAATTATGACATTCCTTTAGTTATTTCTTTGAGATAGGATGAAAGTCACATAGCGTTCCTTCTCAAAACCAATAGGTACTGACATTTGACATCTTCGGTTAGTAGTATGAGACATCCTTAAATGGATAATGACATCTACTATCCTTTTAGCTATTTGATGTAAAACCTTTCCTGACATGGAATATGACATTCCTTAACACTTTCTTTGAGAAAGGATATAAGTCACATAACATTCCTCCTCAAAATTAACATATTGACATCTGAAAATTCTGAGAGATGGTATGACATTCTTTCTCTCTTTAGCTATTAGATATAAGACCTTTTTAACACAAAGATATGACATTCCTTTAGCTCTTTCTTTGAGAAAGGATATAAGTCATAGTATTCCTTCTCAAAACCAAAAAATTAACAAATGTTATAATATTATCTAGACCATTTTGGTCAACACCAATTGGTGCGACATACTTAATCAGTATTCAACACATATTGGGTGCTCATTATTTGACCTCACTTTTGTGAGGCCACATTACCCAAGACAAACATAATCTACCTTAGGAATAAAGCTATTAAAGTAAACTTCCTAATAAATTTTCAAGACCCCTCTAACCCTGACATTTAGGGTTAAATTATAAAATACCCTTTTTGAGTCAAAATTTTGAACAGACATCAAATGAATCAATTAAACACTAATTTAGGGGCTCATTGGCCAATGGTCAAACATTGACTTAAATGGTCAAACCTGGTCAAAATGGTCAATCCATGACCTAATGACCCCCCACAATGACTATAATGGTCAACCCTTTACTTAAATGGTGAAACTAGGTCAAAATGGTCAATCTTTGACCTAATGACCCCTACATTCACTTTAATGGCCAACCATTGACCTAAACAGTCAAACTTGGTCAAAATGGTCAATCCATGACTTAATGACCCCTACATTGATTATACTGGTCAACCTTTGACCAAATTGTCAAACTTGGTCAAAATGATCAATCCATGACCTAATGCCCCTACACTGACCATATTGGTCAACCTTGACCCATTTGGTCAATCTTGGTCAAACTATTCAACTCTCGTTAGCTTTGGTAAAAATATTTAATTTTGAGCCAAATTGGTAAAATTAGTCAAATGGTCAACACCTAAAATCATTTTCACCAATTTATGGGTTAATAATTTCCTAAATTTTTAATTAATTACATAATTAATTAAAATGCAATTATAAGCAAATAACCCTAAAATAAATTTAAACCCATGACATCAAAAACATGTAATTGACTTTTAAAATTAAATCTAATTTACAGGGAGTCACAAATGGGTCATCCATGACTTATGAGACTCACCACACATTAGTTAATGCATCTAATAACTCATGACCTACCATTTTAACCATGGTTAAATCCCATCATGAAGAAAAGAATGAGGTGGCATTCTCTCATGGAAATTAAGATGATGATGTGGGGAGTTCACCATGCACCTCCACCTTCATCCATTAAGTTAAAACAACCTAGATAAACCTTTATCCAAGACATTATTAAGGGTCATCATAATAAAAACATTAAAAATGGAGAAAAGCATGATATATGTCATTCCACTCTAACTCCAAACTGTGACTAATTTTGACTACATAAGAGGAGTTGGCTGGCTCTATTCAAAGCTATTTCAGCCACCACATGAGACACCCAATAAAAGGTAAACATCACCTAAACCACTCATCTCACCATGTTTAAAACTCATCATAACCAAGTCTTAGAAATGATGAAAAATCAAGCTTAGGTGTCATCCTTACTTGAGTTCATTGAATGAGCTTATGAATCACATAAGGATGTTTAAATCAGCCATCCTTATCTACCTCCCAAGTCATCCAATAAAGGTAAGCCAATGTTTGAATCCAACCTTCACCATAGTTGGGTCTAATGATGGTTAACCTTGGGAGAGTCAATTAGATTTATCCTTCAGCAGAAATCTCATCCATATGACATCATTGGGATGTTAACACCTCCCCTAAGTGAACCTAAGCTAAGCTAGCCTCACACATGGCCTCCCCATGGAAATAAATTAAGCCTAACCGGAGAGCTAGAAAAACTCCAAATTAACTATCTGAAATCCATCCCTTAGTCCTAGAAAGATGATCCCAATCAAAATTTACCTTCCACATAAGGTCTAACCCATTGCAAGCCCAAACCGTGACTCCTCTTGATCGAATTTATACATAGGCTTAATTTCACTACAAATTGAGTTGAGGAAAAGCTCTCTGTGATCAAGTCAACGCTCTAGAACCAATTCAAGTGAAATTTCATCAACCAAGACCAAGATATGGCTCTTTGTTCTCAATTCATCCATGGGTTTGACACTTTATGAAACAAACCATTTTAAAACTCTATCATCGCCATATAGGTGTTTTTGTCTCCTTTATATGAAGGTATAGAGACAAAAATCATATGGATGGCTCACAAGATAATTCAAATGAAGGAGACAAATAAATGTCATTAATTTTTGTGTATGAAAACAGACTGCTCTGATTTAATCCCAGTTGATTCGGTGTTTGGAACCTCACAGTAGATCAACTATGTTTTAGGGAATACGATGACACGCATCTCTCCATGGTATTTTTTGGTTATTTAGGATTTAACTAAATCTAAATTAACCTTAAATTAATAAAAAATTTATTTCTCCATCAATTAAAATGAGAAAAAAACAACAAAAATACCTCTGAACTCATGACAATTAGAGGAATAAGGTTGAAATGAGATATAGAATTAATGAGTTTTTGATCCCAAAAACATAGTTGTGTAAGACTTATAAAGTTGACTTCGCTTTATAACGATGCGAAAAACTTGATATGTTATTTTATGAATAAGAAATTGAAGCAATTTCTGTTGAGATTCTACGTAAGTATACGTATAGTTATCAAGTAATATAAGGCTTTCTATTTAAGCCCCAAATATCAATCCCACGAGGAAGACTTAAATTTAAAATGATAAATTAATAAGGAAATTCACAAAAATAAAATGAAATTACTGTCATTAATTCAGAATTGTTTAAGATATTATCAGAACTAAATTATTATCTTCTAGCAAAACTAAAAATCAAAGTTTAAACAGTAACGACTTAACTATGTTTTTTGTGATTAATTTTCTAATATGAAAAAGCATCTTTCCTACTACAATGAGTTTTTGGTAAAATGAGAATAGATAAATGATTTAAATATGTATTGTGCCAAATAGGAGCAATTTTAAATCTCTACCCTGATTCAGTATTATAGAAAATCATTGGCTAATCTCAGGTTTAGTCCCCAAAACCGTGGTTAGGCTAGAAGGATACTAGCTCTCACTACAATGCTCCCACTTCCCTTCCCCTGAAGGCTAACACTCACTTTAGTTTTCAAACACTAAGTCCTAAAATCTCTAATTCTACACCCAAAAAAGTATATTTCCATATTTATTTGCACTTAATTCCATGAACAAAATACTCCATGGAATTAAATGAGATTCTCACTCTTGTTGTAGAACTCATACTTCATTTTCCGGATCATATGTTTCACAACGTATTTTAACAATTTAGTTGACTAGATCAAAAAGTAAATTAAGAACAGAATTGAAAAACCATCACAATTTATTTTATATTTTAAAATTGGCACATCAAAATTATCTCTTCATTTCACCATATCTTAGAGTAAGGAGAAAGATAATGGAAAATACTCAGACTTCTTGAGAAAGATAGAACAAAACATAAATTTCATATATAAAATAAAGTTCATACAACAATAATAAACAAACAACACTTATCTGAAACACTTTCTTAAAGCACATCCCTTGTAGCCACTCTTAGAAGATGTAAGAAGAGAAAATCTCTCACTTCTCTCCATCTCTAACACTCTTAGGGAAGAATTCACACATAAACTCACCACAAAAACTCAAAAATCTAAAAGAATAAATGACAAATGGACTCTAAGTGGTGGTGGGGAATGTGGAATAGCATGGAAGAGAGTGGAAAGTAGTCGAACGGGGCCTTTTCAGATCAATTTTCCATCTAAAAAGAGCCTAATGTCAGTTTTTCAATAGGTACATCCTAAAACGCTTTAAAAAGCATCCAAATTTGTCGAATCTGCTAGAAACAATTCTTGCATCAACATTGGAGCCGTCGACGCCCATTCTGGTGCTGTAAGTAGCAGTGGCCCTTGCATTAATTCCATACTCTCTGTTAAATGGCACTGTCAGTGCTTCTCCAGGCGCCATCAGCGCTGAAAATAGTCCGACCTTTATTTTGTAGGTCTATACTGTCGGCATCCATCCTGGCAGCATCAGTGTTGAGTATTTCTTCAAAAATGTCATTTTGACTCTAAATTCCTTCCTTTTTGCTTTCTTTTTTGCTTCATGTCCTGAAAATCAAAAACATACAATAAAACATGAAAAATACCCTCCTTTAAAGCACAATATCACAAAAAATGAGTACAAAATATAGGTGTACATATGCATATATTTTTGTGTATCAAAATCCCCCAAACTTAAATGTTACTTGTCCTCAAGTCAATCCTTTACTACAAAAAAATAAGACTCATGTCAAAGAGATTTAACTTCTAGATTTCCATATTTTAGTCCATTGAATACAATATCATAACTTAAGAAAATTGAAAAATAACTCCAGTTAATACTAAAGGTTTAATAATATCCAGCAATTAAGTCTAAATTTTTTTATTCTCTTTTCTTTTCAAGGAAAATTGCAAATTGTCATATTAAAGCAACTTAGAATATCCATATGAAAAAGAACTTCATGAAATATCACTAGTAAATATGCTAATACTTAAATATAAGTTTAGAGAATGCATGCAAGGCTTCTTTTATTTTAAAAGAAAGAATCACCTTGAAGGACTTAGCCTTCCAAGGTAAGAGAAATGCATTCAATCAAAACTACAAAACAAGAATTACAAAAGTCTGCAATAGGGCAGACCAAGAAGGTCTCCCTTTAGAAGAAATAAGAGAGGTTGAGATACATTTTTTGTAATGAGTGAACTGTCAGTCCCTAGACTAGCTTGTGCAAGCCAGTTAGCTAGTCGGTTACCTTCTCTATGGACAAACTGGAACTTCAGATTGAGGTTGGAGGTCATGGGATGAATCTTGTGAATCCACTTCAGAATGTGCCAGGGGCAATGAATCTGATTCAAGAGAAAGCTGATCAAAATCTTGGAGTCAGATTCAACCAATAAATTCAAGTTTTTGGCTCTATTAGCAATGTAGATAGCCAAATATACAATAATTGCTTCAGTCTCCAAAGCATCATTTGCAATAGTAGGAGAAAGATAATTAATCAGATAATAACAAAGCCTTCTTCTTTAAGTTGATTTAATTGAAGCCAATTTTTAATTAGGCATCTCCTCAAGCTTCTCCTCACTTCTTTTTTCTTTTCTTTTCTTTTCTCTCTTTTCATTTTCAGGATCATTTTCAATACTTTCTCTTTTCTTTTCTTTTCTTTAATTTTTTTTATGTGAGTATTACTATATGTAGATAGCCTTTGATGATTTTGAACTTAATTATTCCTTTCTTAAGTTATAAACTTTTCACATTTCTTCACTTTATAAATTTATATTAGCTTTAATGATTTTTCATAAAGATTTATTCTTTTCTTATTACATGAATCTCTAATATTTTTTAGCACTTCAAAAGGCAAATTCCTTTACTTATAATAGAAAAACATAGTCTTATTCTCTTATACCAAATATCTTAATCATTAAAATTAGCCTTTATTATTAAAATTTTTACTTAAGTTTACTATATATTTAGAAACATAAATATAGTTATCTAAAGTTACCCTCTAATACCAAAGGTCATGTTAAATTTACAAAATTTGAAAATATAGCTAATTGAGGACAAATAAACTTAAGTTTCTTTCCATAGAAAGGATTTCTTTCTTTCCCCTCAAACTTAAAGTTTTAGAGGATTTTCGTGAAAAACTTAAAAGAAATAA
Organism: Phalaenopsis equestris; assembly: GCF_001263595.1. Classification (NCBI taxonomy): domain Eukaryota; kingdom Viridiplantae; phylum Streptophyta; class Magnoliopsida; order Asparagales; family Orchidaceae; genus Phalaenopsis; species Phalaenopsis equestris. The sequence goes on from NW_018164529.1 coordinate 200,023, forward strand.
ATGGTGAAAGAAAAAATTTAATACATAAAGAAAAGACTTACCTATTGAAGGTTCTGATACTGAAACAACTCTGAAATATTGTAGGTGCTAATATGAAAAGCTACTAAACTTAAAACATTAAATAAAACATAATACATATAAAAATTTGCTGAGAAAGAAGTTACTACAAATACATTAAACTAAGTACTAAAAACTAACAACAATAATAAAATGATTTCCAATGTAAAAACAATTTTACAATCCTACTATTCATAATATAACATAACATATAAAATAAAACAAAGTATCACACTCTAAAAACAAACAATAATAACTGGTAAAGTACAACCAAATATAAACTAAACAAAAGATCAAACTAAAACATCACCAGTCATTTTCTTCTTCTTCTTCTACATCAAAGTTTTGTTGCTGATACGGGGTAAACATAGGGTGAGTAGGAAACCAAAATGAGTGGTCACCCCTAGTGTATCTAATCATTGTATCATCATAAGCAGGATCATATTCAAACTTTTGCCTTATCAAATCATCATTATGTGCATTTTTGGCCTCCATATTTTCCATTCTATTTCCATCCTCAAGATATCTCCCGGTCGGATCATTAGTAGCTCCATAAATCCCTGGAGAGTAGGTGTACTAGAAGTAGAAACAATATCCCTACTGATACTTCTAGATCTCCATCCAACATGAGATTCATATGTTTTAATATTTGTAGGCCTAATAGGTCTTAGAGGCATAATCCTCTCCTCATTCATTCCAAAATCAATTCCTACCTGTTCACATAGTGTGAAGTTCAGGGCAGGGTGTGCTAAACCACTAATAGTTTCACCCAAAGTAATACAACGAGTGTTTCTATAAACAATAGATCCTACATATATCCTTCTCAATTGCTAGATAAAGAAGTTCAAGATGGCTCTATCTTTTGTAACCTCGTAATGATGATTTGTTGGTATCATTCTAGCAGATAAAAAATAATACTAGGCCTTATAAACTACATTTAACATAGAAAGAGGGAAGTTTAACTTAACTTTTTTCATCACCTTCCAAGATCCTCTTCCATCAGAAAGAAAAGAAATAACTTCATCTAAGGCCTCATTTATAGTAGAAAAGGATCTGTACTGACAGCTATACACAGTCTATAACTGATAAAATTCATTAATTCTTGTAGGAGTAAATTCTATCATTTTCCCAGAAACATAAACAAAGTCTTCAAAAGCTTCCTTCAAGTTGGCATAGAACTCCATCACTACACTAATAATAGCCTTAGTAGTAAAGCAACAAAAATTCTCTCACTGTCGAGCAACGTTTAATCTTTCAACTTGTCCACCAGAATTTTTAAATGCTATATCTTGAATTACTTTCTTAGTTGCAAGCAGACTATTGAAACAAATGTAAGCCTTGTAGTTGACAAACGTTTAATCATCAAAATCCACTTTCTTCTTTCCGTTGCTTATTCTCGGTGCAATGATAATCAAATTAAATATGATAAAATCCAAAGAAATTCCTAAAATACTGAAAATCACAATGTGGAACGTTTTAAACTTACATTTACTAAGTAAGAGTTCTTCACGAAAAGATTTTCTCAAAATTGTCTTAAAAATTTTCAAAATTTTGGATCTTGGCAATGTAAGATAAATCTTTATTGAAAATAAAAAATTTGGGGTTCAAAGTATAGCTCTTACCTAGAGAAGATGAAATTCAAAATTATTTTGCCTTAAAATTGCCTCAATCCAAGCAATAGTAAGCCTTTAAGAGCACAAACCAGAGGTCAAAAGTGATTGAAAGGGTCAAAAGGGTGTTTTTACTGTGCAAATCCTGAATTTTAAGAGATTTTAGTACTTTTGGGTTTAGGGCGCTGTCGGAGCCCATTCTGGTGCCGTCGGCGCAAGTGGGAAAAAGTTCAATTTTTTAATTTTTGCAGTTTTCAACTTTCTTTCAATTCACTTCAAAGTTTAATTAGTCTTTTTGAAAAATAATTTTCATCTTAGAATAATTCACAAACAAGTATTTTCATAGAGAACACCAAACTAACTTTTTACATGAAAATCCAATTCTTACAAATACATTTTCTTACTCACACTTTAACATAAACAAGGCAAACTAAATTATAATTCAGTGTTCAAATCAAGCCACCACACTAGAATGCTGGCACAAAATAATACGCACAAGAAAAGTTATAAGAGTTCTAAAGCAAAGTAAATCCAACACAATCACATTTAAAACATAATTACTTTAAAATAGTAGAGAGCCCAACTTCTTTAATTATTTGGTTTCATCTTCAGTACTTTCTCCTTTTGTAATACCTCCCATACACTGGTAATGGACGTACAAATTATAGAATGATCAGTATGGGAATTGATTAGTCTAATTTTCATCAATACATCCATTTTTTTTAACATCTACACTAAACGCGCTTTAATTATTCCAGTATGATCAAACTTCTCCTTCATCCTCCAATCTAAGTGATCAAAAAGGTAGTTCAGATTTCCTATTGCTTTCATAATACTCTAAAGTTCTCTTTCGATTTTCTTCATTTTCCTCTCCAAATCTATTGAACTTCTAACTGTTTGTGACATTAATGGTGTTGAAGCATATGATGAATGATCAAAAATAATATATAATGCAGCATTTTCATTCCTAATATAATTGTCATCAACAAGAGTCATAGGCTCCCAGAGTAATAACACTTTCTCAAAACTTTCATATGACACTTGAAATTGACTATAAAGTAAGAAAATTGTAAAAGGAAGCCCCAGTCCATATATAGGCCCATTCATAATAATACCCATAATAGATTTAAAAATAATCAATCCCACATCAATGTGCTTTTCCATTTAAATGAAATAGTTTAAAATTGTACTTTCTTTTGTCACTCTACTAAACTTCATGGTAGGGAGTAATTTTGTAGAGATGAAGAAATGTCATTGTTTTGATATTGGATTAAGTAGTGAAGCAGAGAAACTAATGTATCCCTTATCTCTGATTTCCCAATTATCATTTTTATCTATCAAAAAATGATATACATCTTCCATTATATCTCTCATTGGGATAAAATTCGTATAATGATAGATTCACACATTTTCTATCATATACAAATCATTAATTCTAAGCAGAGTAAATGGTGCAACCTTACTTTGAGAGAAGACAACTCCTTGGGTAATTCCATTAAAGTTACCACGTGTACAACAACTGCGGTGGTAGTGTATCTAGAACTTCCCAACGTCTCTGTATAATGATTTTCTCAATCTGTGATCTTGGATTACTCAATCCATGATTGACAAAGTCTGTGTCCTTGATAAGACTCTTTTTCTTAATGACTTCATCATATAATCTCTGCACGTTAAAACTGATAAGCTTTCTTCTATTGAGAACTCCATACCTTATAATATTTTTGGAATTGGAAGCCATGGATTCCCAAATTTTGAAGTTTCTGGTAGTCCAAGTCAGTTTTTAGGCCTTTAGAAACACCTCTCGCCAGTTATTTAGGAGTGCAATCCTGCCAAAATCAGCCTAATTTGTCCTAACGGTAAGAAACAGCTCGAGACATTGTGGGCACTTCTGATGGCGCTGTCGGCGCCCATTCTGGTGCCCATGGTGCAAGAGGCCAGAATTGCGTCTCTTATTTTTTTTGATTCAATTCGATTCCAAATTTTCCTCCAATACCAATATTTGTCTAAATTTATGATATATAAATTTGTGTAAGATTCAAAAAAATTATTATTTCCTATTATATAAAAACACTTATTAAACAAATTAAAACCCAACATAAATTGAGAGATACAAAAGTTCGTAAATAGTTGCTTTATATATTTTGTCCAAAATCTTTGATGTTGCCTACCTCCTTTACTTGAAACTAGCTAAATAAAATCACATTACCTTCCCCTCACAAAATCCAAGCCTTCCATCCTATATAGCATACAAATATACTCCACATGCTCGAATTAGATAAGCCCTTCAATAAATCCTCCACATTAAATCTTCAAGTTTTACATTTTCTGTAAACCAATCAAAAATTTTGTTCGCATTATATATATATGTAACATCATGTTGGCGGCTGACTTCCCTGGTGCTCTGCTAGGCTTTTGGGATGGATGACTGCGGTGGCTGTGGGGTTTTGCAGGTTTTTTTGGTTGCGTTCCTAGTTTCTTTGAGTGGTTGGGGTTTAGACTTCTTGTCTCTTGGTTTTTTTGTTATTTTCCTCCGACCTGGGCTGGTTCATTTCTGGTTTTACTGTTTCATTGGTTCATATTTGGAGTCTATTGTTTTTATTTATTATTTGCTTCCTCACTATTTTTTTCAATTGTTGAGTGTTTTGATGGTTGAGTTAACCCCCATTGATGTTGTCAATAATGCAATTTGGACCAAGGCCACTTATGTTGGTGTGGTTGGCAATGGACAGACCTTTGTGCTTGATGCTGACCTACTAGTTTCTCCCAATTCTTTTCATAATGCTGTTTGGTTAAGAGCAATGCCAGCTTATCAATCCCTTAAATGTAAACGAGGGAAAGATTGCCATATTTTACAATAATGAAGATTTATTCACTCTAAAGGCTGAGTGCCAATTTATACTCATTGGTAAATTTCAATTAGGTTACCCCAAAATGAAAATTTTTAGGAAATATTTTGATAATTTTACATTTTTTGGTGCTTGGCAATTAGGGATGATGGATGGTAGACATGTCATGATTAAATTGGCTTTAGAGGAGAATTATGCAAGGCTTTCGTGCCAAGCAAAATATATCCTTGGATGGTACCCTCATGAAGCTCATTAAATGGACACCTAACTTTGATCCTAGCAAAGAACCCCCTATTGACCTAATCAGGTTCAAGTTAATTGGTCTCCCACTACATTTTCTCAACCACAAAGTTCTCTTTAAAATTGGTTTGGCACTAGGGAGACCATTGAAAAGGGAATTCCCTACTTTTAATTTCTCAAGACCCTCTATGTCTAGAATTTGGGTAGAGAGGGACATCACTCTCCCTATGGTGGAGGAAATTTGGCTTGGGTTTAAGGAGGAGGGGCACAGGCAGAAAATTGTGAGGTATTATTTCCATCACTATAGGATGTTTGGACACACTTATGATATGTGTTACAGGTTGCATGCTACTCACAAGAAGAAATCCACTTTGGCTGTAGAAAGGAAAGACATTCCTAAAAATAATAATAAGTTTTCAGAGAACCTTACTGAAGCAATACATCCCACTGAGGGGGATGCACACAAGGGAACTAAGGGTAATTTAAATCACTAGAACACACTTATTACAAATCTTGAAGAAATTTCTGAGCTTACATTGTCTGTTGGCACACAAATGGATAAGGCAGAATGCATTGTGACTTCTCCATATTTTGTGCAGGAGAAAGCAGTAACTGTTCACCCTGGTACCCCAACAGAAACTGTAAAACTTCCTGAAAATTAGTTATCTGCAATGCAACAAACATTGGAACAACATTGGCAAGTTCAGAAAGAAAAAAATAAAATGAAATCTGTATTGGAAGAAAAGGGAAGTTTGAACCAAACATAACCTATAAGGCCTTCTAAAAATCAAATTGTTGAAATGTAGCAAACAATGGAACAAGACTAGCAAGTTCAGAAAGCAAAAAAAAGAAGAAATCTGCTCTGGAAGAAAAGAAACTTTTGACTGAAAACTGGAAGATCTCCAAATTCTCAAAAGAATTCACCCATACTGCTTAGAAGGGGAAGACTAGATCTAGATCTCAGCCCTCTTCACACCAAATATCTCACCATGATTAATTTCCTTTCTTGGAATTTTAGGGGCATTGCTCCCCCCTCCTCCATAAAAAGAATTATGCATCTCAATAAAAAGCACAATCTTTTGTGTATTGTCATACTTGAACCTATGGTACATATACATCCTCAATAAATCCTCTCTAGATTTGTTGGATTTTCTCATTATGCTAATATAAATAATAAAATTTGGATCTTTTGCAGGAAGGAGGTTACTTGGAATATCCAGGTTGATAATCCTCAATTTGTCCATTTCTCCTTTAATACTTGTGGTCACAAACGTTTTGCCACCTTTGTTTATGCTGGCTGCTCTAAGGATGACAGAAGGACATTGTGGAACTCCTTACAAACTATTAGTACATCTATGGATGATTGATGGTTAGTGGGAGGTGACTTTAATTGTATGGCTACCTCTGCTGAGAAGGTTGGTGGAAGACCCCTAATTTAGCCAAAATGAATTTATTTTCTGATAACATTCTTCAGGCTAGACTGTTTGATATTGGTTACAATGGGCCATAATACACTTGAAGAGAGGAGCTATTTGGGAAACTTTTGATAGAATTTTAGTTAATGATAGGTGGTGTCAATATTTTTTTCATACTTTTGTTACTCACTTAAGTCTTGCGGGCTCTGACCACAGGCCACTACTTGTTTCTATTGCTGCCAATTAATCTAACTACTCTCCCGCCCCATTTAGATATCTAAATATGTGGTCTAATCATCACTCTTTCATAAACACTGTGACAGCTGCTTGGAATAATTCTTTCAATTTGGACCATTGGTCTAATCTTGTTCATCTGCATTTAAATGCTAGCAAGGGTCTGAAAAAATGGGGTTGGAATGCTTTTGGTAATGTTTTTGCTGTTGTGGAGCATGCTGAAAAGGATGTTCTGGAAATGGAGAACGTGGTCTTGGATGAAGGTGGGGAGGAGAATTTGCTTTTTGGTGCCCAAGAAAAGCTTATTACTACCATTAATAGACAGGATAAATTCTTGAAACAGAAAGCTGTCATCAGCCACTTTAAGGATGGGGATAGAAACACTAAATACTATCATGTTGATAAATTCTTGAAACAGAAAGCTGCCATCAGTAACTTTAAGGATGGGGATAGAAACACTAAATACTATCATGCTTGAAACAAGCACAGAAGACAGTGTAATACCATTCAGAGGATTCAAAAATTCTGAAGTTATATGGCTTGTTGATAATCAATCCATTGCTCTTGATGCTATTAGTCACTTCCAAAATTTTTTATATAAGTCTAAAACCCAAATATTCCCAATCGGAAATTTGTATTCACTTGATGATATTTCCTACACTACTAACCTTTCTCTGGATCAGATTCCAACTACTCAGGAAATTTGGCAGGCACTCCAAACCATTGATAGCAATAAAGCGACTGGTCCAAATGGTTTTACAGGAGATTTCTATAAGAAATCTTGGGAGATAATCAAAGATGATGTAGTTTCAGCTATCCAGAGTTTTTTCCTTGGATCCCTTGGATCCAATATACCTCGAGTTTTTTCCTTGGATCCAATATACCTCCTTATTCCAATGCTTCAAACATTGTTCTCTATTCTAAAACTGCTCTTCAGAAGAATTGGAATGATTATAGGTCTATCAGTCTTACTTCAGTTATCAGTAAAATGATTAGTAAAATTATAGTTGGAAGACTTCAACCTCACCTTGGCAGACTTATATGTGAGAACCAATCTGCGTTTGTCAAAGGCAGATCCATTATTGATAATGTATTGCTTGCTCAGAAGTTACTTTCGGACTTGGACAAATCTTGCAGAAGTGGATATCTAATTGTTAAATTAGATATCAAGAAGGCTTAAGACACCTTCTGCTGGGATTTTATTTTGGATGTCCTAACTATTAGAGCCTTCTCCCAATCTTTTTGTACCTCATTCGTAGGTGGCTCAAGGACATCAATCATTTTGCCTTAGTTAATGGGCAAGCTTGGGGACACTTTTCTGCTACTATATGTCTAAAGCAAGGGGATCCCTTATCTTCCTCTCCCACTATATTCATTTTATCATTTTAGCTATGGACCATCTCTCAAGAATGATTAATAAAGACCTCTTGCCCCTCAACTATGCCAGGTACCATAGTAAATCCAAAGTAGCAGTTTTGAACTTAATTTATGCAAATGATAGTATAGTTTTTTCAAGTGCTAAATAGAATGTTGTGTAGAGGATTGTCATATGCCTGCAGAAGTTCCAATTACATTCTAGGATGTCTTTCAATCCAGATAAATGCAACATTTATTTTAGCAAGGCTACTCCAATGGGGCTTAAGCATTGGATTCTTGATCACACTAAATTCAATAGCTCTCATCTTCCAATCAAATATCTTGGAGTTCAACTGATCAAAGGAAGAACTAAACAAACTCAATTTGAGGATGTTTTGGGAAAAATATCTACCAAACTTTCCTACTGGTCAAACCATTTTCTGTCTAATGGAGGTAGAATTACTTTGTTGAAGATCATCCTAACTACTTTTCCTTCCTACATTCTTCAAATGACTACTATGAAGAAAAATATTCAAATACAAATGGAACGGGTGTTTAATAGATTCTTACGAGCTGGTCAGGGGCAGCAACTTCATTGGGCTAGCTGGTAAGAGTTAACTTAGCTGGTAAGAGTTAACTAAACCCACTTTGGCTGGTGGTATTGGTTTTAAAGGCCTACAACATCTTCTTCAAGTAAACATTTGTAAAATTTGGATTAAATTTAGAGAGTAGCAATCCCTTTGGGCTATAATTATGAGGATCAAGTACTTCAAGGAGAATCATCCTTGCAGTGTTGTTAGGAAGATAGGATACTATAGGCTCTGGGTACAATTGCTTAAAATCATGGAGCAAGCAAGAAATTTTTTTCTCTGGGAGCTTAGCAAAGTTAATATCAACTTTTGGTTGGACTCTTGGTGTCCCTAAGAGATACTGAAGTCTAAATCAAACAATATAAACTCTCAATTGCAAGTGGCTGACTGCTGGAAGGATAATTCCTGGTCTTTACCTGTGCTCAAATCCATTCTTCAGGAACAGTCTCCTATTTAGATTAGCAGAATCCAATTTGATAGATCTAAAGATGATAAATTGATTTGGCAAGGAGGTACACATCAAAGTTTAACTAAATTAATTTATATGAAACTCAACACTTTGGAACATAAACCTTGGGGAGACTTAATTTGGCACAAAAGCTTATCCCCTTCTATGTCTTTCTTCAGCTCAAGAACGATTAATGGATTCCTTCCTACTGATGACATACTTAAGCTTAAAGGACTAAGAGGACCCTCACAATGTATTTTATGTGGTAAGGAGGAGTCTATTCCTCATTTGTTTTTCAAATGTTGTTTTGCCCAGCAGGTTTGGACTAACCTTGCTAAGCAACTTAACATTAATACTATGTATCTTGAATGGCTTAATATTAATACATGCTGGAAGAGTTAGAATTCTACAAAACTTGGAATGGTGCCTTTTATGGTGGCCTGATTCCTTTGGATGGCTAGGAATAAGGCCAAATTTGATGATCAACCTACTACCATATCTAAAGTAACTAGAAACTGCATCTTTTACCTTCATAAATTAATTCTTTATAAGATATTCCCTTGCATTTGCCCTCTCCCCCAGAATGAAAGGTTTCATTCTCCAAAAGTAACTACTATTTTTTGGCATCCACCTACATGACATTATATCAAAATAAATATTGATGACAGCTTTTTTAAATTTGTTGGAGTGGGTGGTGTTTTTAGGGACCTTACTGGACATTGTTTACTTTATTTTCAAACTCCTATTGCTGCCACTGATGCATTTGAAACTGAGTTGATTGCTATTTATTGGGCCATTACCTTTGCAAAGATGAACCATTGGCAACATTTACTACTAGAAGGGGACTCCCAGATTCTCTTACAACTTATACAAGATGGCAGGTCCTCCTCCTGGAATCATTTGGAATGGGTAAAAAAGATTCAGTTTCATAAAAATTCTATGAATATCTAGCTCTCTTACATTTACAGAGAAGGAAGTAGACCTACAAATTGGCTTGCCAGGTCTGGTATTTTTACACTTGAAAGTGTTGTTTCTTACTGCCCACCCCTTGCACTTCTGTTTCTGATGGATGGGGAGCTTTTGTCGATTCCCCACTTAAGAGTTACAGGTTGATCTTTTGCTACTACTTCTATGATGAGCCTTGACTGGAATGACAGCAGCTAGTGGGACATTATGGTTCTTTTTGGAGTGTTACTGATACTATTTGTTGTTTTTCTTTATTTTATTCTGGGAGCAATACTTGTATTTTGGGACTATCCCTTTTAAGATATAACCACTTACACAAGACAAAGGTGTGGATGTATATATATATTTCTGTAGATTCTTAAGTATATATATAAAGCCATTAGATAGAATGAAGGTAAGGAATGGGCAGACTATCCCCATGTAAAAGAAAAACTAGTTGTGCTGGAGGAATCCTTCCTATAGAGATCAGTTCAGTATTTCTCCCCATGAAAGCCAAACAATGGCTGAACTATTTCCTTCTCTAAAAATGAGTTGAAATTTTACTCTACCATTGTTCATGAAAACCTTAATCTTATTTAGCCACTTGAGAATATGTCAAGGGGGAGCTTCTTCTTTATGAATTATCCTGATACAAGTGTTGAAGTCAGATTCCACAATTAGATTTTTGATGTTATAGTGATGAGAAAGTTTTATGGCCCAATAAATGGTTATCATCTCAGTTTCCAGTGCATCATCAGCCCAAGTTGAGGAAGAAAGTACAAAATACAATGCTATTAGGAGTTTTTGAAAACTCCCACAACACTAGAAGACTCCATAGAAAAACTCCCACAAGTATTGACCTTGAGCCAACCAGCTGAAGGGGGGTTTCAGAGGACCAAAGTAGACTTACAAATCTGCTTGTCACTCTTTTTCAGGCACCCAATGTTTGAAAACATTGTGAAACCTTTGGTATTTAACAATTTTTTGCATATAGGAAGTGCAATTAAACACCACAGATTTACTTATAGGTTTAGTGTTTTCAAACTTGGCTTGATTCCTACACATCCGGATGAACCAGGCAACAATATAAGGAATGACTATCACATTTACTTCCTGTCAGTCCTTCCAATAGTACATAAATTTTTCCCAGATGACTTTCATAGTATCAATATTGAGCTGATTATGTAACTCAGACCAAATTCTTTGAGAAAATTCACAAGAGAAAAATAAATGGTCCAGACTTTCTTCTTCAACCTTACATAGATAGCAACAAGATGGCCTCCTTTGCCCTTTCATTTTTAAAATATCATCAATAGGTATCAAAGACTATCATAATCTCCAGCAAAAAAAAATACATAGAAGGTGTAAACCACATACCCCAAATAGTTTTACCCCATAAGACAGGTTGCCATTGGTAAAATTTTTGAAAAATGTATCTAGAAAGCTTTTGTGAAGGAGTTTGTTTAGTGATGATTTTATCATTTTGATCAGAGTTAAAATGGGTATTCTTTACCCAATGCATCTGTTCTTCATTTAGAATGGTATTCAACATTCTGCAATTCCATTGACTGTCAGACCAGAACTCCTTCACCTTTATCTGAAAATTGGGGTTGGAGCTTCAATAAGACAGTTTCTCCCCATTCCATGTCCAATGATCTAAACAAAAATTGATTTGTCTTTCTCCAAGCTCCCAAATAAATAGCTCTTCAGCATGAGTTCTGATCTCTAGCAATTTGGTCCAAAGCCTAGAATCCAAGTTTTTTGCTAGCCAGGTTAGGATAAAATGGCCTGCAGTATTTTCCTTTCATAAAGAGTGCCCTAAGACTGTCTTGTGCTCTAAACTTTATCCAAACTTTATAGAGATTGATAAAGCTAAGATTTTGGATGGCTTTGAAGCCCAAACCACTAGCATGAAGAGGTTTACAAAGTTTTTGCCAAGATAACTGAGAGTGACATTATATATGCTTAAAAATACAAAAATTTAATATTTTTGCTAAAAGATTTAATTCCTCGGCAACACAACCAAAATCTTGACAATGGTTATAGATTTGATAAAGATGTATATATATAATATTCAATAATGGTAAAGTCACACTTATCAATGCAAGTATACGTATCACTCAAGTAATACAGGGCTCTAATGGAGTCCTAGATACCAATCCCACAAGGAGTAATATTAGAGCCTATGAACTAGGATTTTAGAAAATCAATACTTAATCACAACAATATAATTCAAATTTATTATCTATCACAAATAGGCAATTGAAATAAATATGTAATTTTAATAACTCTTAAATAACTAATTTTACTAATAAATTTTCTACTGTGAAATTCAATATATCAGAAAGCATCCTTCTCCTTGTCAAGAAATTAAAGTGAATGGATAAAGTGAATCAGTTCAAATTGGATTGTGCCAAATAGGACCATACCTATTCTTTACCCTTTGATACAAGCATAAAGAACATTGACTAATCCTATGCTTGGTTACTGAATCGGCGGCTTAGCTAGGAGGATATTCCCACGTTCCCCTCACCTGAGGGCTAACATCTACACTTCAGCACCCAAACGATAGGACTGAATTGGGGATTTTACTCTGTCACTCTAAAATCTCCAATTCTACGCCCGATAATTTTATTTCCCTATTTATTTTTACCCAACTTCCAAGGGCTTTGACCTCCCTGAATCTTGGATGTAATCTTCATTTTAGTTGTAAAACTCAACATATTTTAACAAATCAATTGGTTAGACTGAAAGTAAATTAAGATCGAAGTGAAAAGATCATCACAACTTCTTTAACATTTTTAAGGCTTAACCAATTCAAATCACCGTTTCACAAAATCTCAAGATAAGGAGAAAGACAGAGAAAACTACTCAGAACTCATGAGGAAGATACGACAAAACTGGGAATTTATATATAAAAGCAAATTTATACAAACTAAAACAAGTAAATAACACTTATCTCTAAATCCTCCCCAAGCAAACTCCTCGAAGTTCCTCTGAATTCTTCCTTTTTTTACAGAACACAAAATTCTTCTTTGAAACAGCAAGGAGGAAGAAATCTCTCACTTTCCCTCCACTCTTACACCTCACAATCTAACCCTAATCAATCTAACCCTAATTTAAACTCTCTACACACTACTGGAACCTCTCTAACCTCTAGAGCCTCTAGAGCCTCCACATTTTAGGCCAAAATTCTTCTTTTAAAGTTTTAGAATAGTTTTTCTAAGAGTTGCCTAAGCATCTCTCCAAAAATCGTCCACATTCAATGCACCTATTGGGATAACTGCCGATCTCGCCATCGTCTGCCTCGAGGTCACCGTCGGCAGGCCTTCTAAATTATTTGTTCTGGAGTGTCAGGAAATTCTAACCCTCGATGTCGTTGGGCTCGCTGTCAGCGCCCAAGTTCAATTCTTCATATTTTGGTCCTTCTCGCTCAAAATTCACTCCTTTTTGCTTCTTTTTGCTCCAATGACCATAATTCATCATACCTGCAACAAAACATCAAAAATACCTTTTGTTAATGTGGAATATCATCAGAAACAGTGTAAAATAGGTATGAAAATCTCAACATATTTTCCTTTGATCAAAATCTCCCAAATTAACTATTACTTGTCCTCAAGTATTGTTAGCGCTATATAAAAGTTATGATTTATTGTAGTAAAGTTTTAATTCAAAAATACTATAAGTTTGATTTAAGTAAATAGGATAGTGAGATTTTCAGAAAAAATTCAAGTAATTAAATTAACTCTGTAGGTACAAGATTACCTAGTAATTAAGTTTAAGAGTTCTAGTTTTTTATTCATTTCAAGAAAGACTATATGTTGTAATATCAAGTCACTTAGAATATTCAAATGAAAGGAACTTCACAAGAATGCTTTTATTAAAGATATTATTCCATAAATATAAGTTCAAGAATGTATTAATCCACAAATATAAGTTCAGGAATGTATTTAGGTTTTCCCTTTAGGTAGGTCCAGTGAAGCCAATTTTTCATTAGGCATCTCCTAAAGCTTCTCCTCACTTTTAAATTTTTTTTTCTTTTCTTTTCTCTTTTTCATTTGGATTGCTTTCAATCCTATTTATTTTTATTTCTTTTCTTTCCCCTTTTTTGAGAATTACCATATCTAGATATCCATTAATGATTT
>NW_018164529.1:214216-218551 GCF_001263595.1 Phalaenopsis equestris
AAAATATTTAAATTGAGAACATCTAATAGTTAATCTTTTTCTTCCCTCCCCCAAACTTAAATTTTTCAATATGAAATGATACAGGTGGAAATAAAAATTCTAAATATAAATCATACCTCAGTATTTTAGGCATTTCATCATTCTAAAATTTTTGCAGTCCTTCTCAAAATTTCTACTTCACCTAGTGTGTAACAATAGGAGCTTTCTATACATATAAATCATTAGAGAATTTACTAGGTAATGAAATTTTCAAATAAGTACAAAACTAAACATTATACAAACATAATATTTTACAAACACATCCACGATAGTAAACAAAAATAAACAATTACAATTAAAATGCAAAATAAAAATCACATCACATTACAATTTAACAAATTTCAACTACCACACCAAACAATTATAACAATAATTAAAAATTATCCAGCAACATAAAAAATAAAAATGAAAGTACAAACACACAAACATTTATCTCTATTACAAAAATTACAAAAATAAAAGTAAAAGTACATAGTAATATGTAAGTTTCTCCTATTCGTCAAAATCCCAAACTATATCTTCGTTTCCTTGGTTAGTAGGTGGATTGGGTTGATACTAAGTATATCGGGGGCATTCAGGAAAAGTAACATCAGGCTCACCTGTGTAGTGTCGGGCTGTCGGGCCTTGTGTCGGGCCTTAGCTTCGTAGTAAGCTATCTCAAAGTCCGAATGCCTCTATAGGTACTCGCTACCATAATCATGTCTACATTCTGAACCCCCAATTCTTTCATTTATTAGCTCTATACTCTTTCGCTGCAAGGTCAATTCATTCATTAAATCATTCAGGGTAGGGGAACTAGAAGAAGGAAGGTCATAACGAGTAGAGGGGATATCTCTACTAGTAGAAGGTTCTTGACTCCTACTCCCAGTTCTCCATTTTTCATAGATTCATATATTTTCAAAATAGCTTTACTAATGGGCTTCATAGATAAAACCCATTCTTCCTCACCTCTAGCTTCCACTCCAGAAAGTTGGTAAAGTGCATAAATAAGGTCAGGATGTCCCATACCACCACTTATTTCACTCCTTGTCGTGGTTAATATATTCTTAAAAAATGATTCTCCCATATTTGTATTTCTTTTCTTCTGAATAAAGAAATTTAGAATAACTCTATCTCTTGTTACCTCACTATGGTGATAGGGAGGTAATAGAGTAGAGGAATTAAAATAGTGCCACGCTTTAGATGTGGCAATCTACATGGAAGAAAAAAAAATTTACCCGTTCTCATTGCTTTATCTTCCATGTTCCATTCCGGTTTCATGTTCATTTTACATTAGTGAGAAAGTTGATAACATCATTCAGTGTCAGTGGGCCTTTCATTGCATTGAAGGTTTCATAATGGCAGTTATAAGAGTCTGGGACTTCATAGAAGGTATTAATGCGGGCGGCATTAAATTCAACAGAAAATCCCCGCACTTGAACAATTCCATCCTCAGAATAGAACACATTGGCATAAAACTCTTTTATATTATTTGCAGCAGCTTTATTAGTGGTATAATAGAAATTTTCCCACCTCAGTTTGGTAATAACTCGATCAATTTCTCCTCTCGGACTCTCAAAAATTTGATCTTGTATACATTTCTTCCCTTCAAACGCTGAAGTAAATCACGATTAAGCCTTCGCATTGACGAAGCGAGACTCGTCAAACTCAAGTTGCTTCTTTTGTTGTGGAGCCATTTTAATCTAATCAAAATTATAAAAAATTTCCAAAATATACTTCAAATACTCAAATAATGGCTTCCAAGAGTGACTCTAAAATTTCAAAACTAAATTCCATGAATTTCTTTCAAATATTTTCTCCACATTCTCAAATTTTTGGATATTCTCAATGTGGAAGAAGATCATGGTGAAAATAAAATATTTTTAGTTTGGAGTGAAGCCCCTACCAAGAGATGATCAAATCCAATGTCTAAATGCTTTGAAATCACCCCTAAATTCAAGATTTTCAAGGCCTAGATCAAAACTTTCATTTTTAAAAGGAAGGGAATGATGAATAGTGGCGATTGACTTGTCAACATCGCGGTTGAAGGTGTTTTTTTGCAATCTCGCTGTCGGCGGGGTCTTTGGCGCCGCCAGCGAGCTCTATTGATTTAATATCTTAAGTCTCGGGAAAAGTCCACCGTCGGCGGCGTCGATCGCTTTGTCTGCGAGCTCTATTGAGTTGGTTCAATTTCAAGATTTTTGCAATTTAGATCAATTTCAAGCCTCAATGACATCCATTCAATCATTATAGACATAATTTTTAAGCTATTAAATGATGCACTAACATAAATAAACATTCATAACACAAACCATCACAATTATATATAAATTCCAAGGGTTACAATACACGTTATATGACACACATAAGTTTGATATTTTCTTAACCTTAATACATCAATTCAGCGTCGCAATCCGAGCCACAACAATCAAAATGCTAAAAACAAACATCTTATGCTCAATCTCAACTATACAGAGATCTAATAACATAATTCTAAGGCAAAGAAAACACAAAGTTCAAACCAAATTACATACATAGACATATAGGTAGCAAGGTAAATCAACTACCCTTTAGTGCTTGTTTCTCCTCGGAGATCACCCATTTTGATGAACATGAACGAAGAGGTTATAAAAGGGTTGGTATGAAAATTCTTCAGTAGTGTCCTCTTCTATCAATTTCATCTTTCTGATCAATCGTATTAAACTTCCTTTGATATGTCAAGAGTGATTAAAATGTTATTTCATTCTTCAGTCAAGTTGATTAAAAATATCAAAGACATTGTTAATTGCATTCATAACATTTTGTACCTCTTTCTCTAATTTCTTGATTCTACGCAGGTCTTGATTCATTTCTTGATTCTACGCAGGATCACTAGTGTCTTGTTTAGAACTAAAGGTTGAATATGCAGTGATATTTGAGACGATTGATCCACAATGATATTCATATCATTTTCATCTTTATTGGATGGGAATCTCTCAGTTGGGTCCAAAGGCTTCCAAGGTAGAAGTACCTTTTCCCAATTTTCATAATATACTTGGAACTGACAGCAAAGTAAGGAAATTGTTGAAGGATGTCAAAACCCATAAGTTGATCCATGAATGTTCAGGCCCAAAATAAACTTCACAATTAATGATCTAATATCAATTGACAGTCTCATTTAGATGCAGTAATTCAAAATATCACTTTCCTTTGTAACTTTTTTTGACCTTCATCATCGGTAATATTTTTGGAGAAAGGAAGAAGTGCCAGTGTTTTGAAACGGGGTTTAGAAGTGTCACAGAAAAACTAACATACCCATTTTCTCTCATTTCCCAGTCTTCAGTTTCGTCCGTTAAATATTGGTAGATCTCATTCATCAGGTTTCTTGTCGGGATGAAGTTGGAATAATGGCAGACAAGAACATTCTCGATCATGTATAACTCATTAATTTATGCAGGAGTAAAAGTTTTCCATCTACCATGCACATAGACAACTCTGGGGTTGATTCCATGCAAATTAGCGTAAAATGCTTAAAATTCCTTCCCCACAGGAACAACTACGGCGGCTGTAGTACAGCACACCGCTTGCCATCTTCTTCGCACAATCATCTCTTCAATTTTCGTCGGTGGATTAATCAATCCTTGATTTACAAATCCTCTTTCCTTGATCAATCTCTTCTTTGTCAGTACTTTGTTAAAGATTCATTGCGCCTCAAAACTAATGAATTTTCTCCAGTTGAACACTCGCAATCTATGGTTTTCAAGGAAATTGGATGCCATAGGGATGAATTTAGTGGAGTTTCACTTCTTTTTTTGGGGAAATATGATAGGAATCAAATTTTCAAGTTTAAAATGAGTAACTCCCGTTTAAAATCCCCAAAAACCGTCCATTCAAACTCCAAAAATCATCATCCTGCTAGTCTCGTCGTAGGCAGCGTCGAGGGCGCCGTCGGCGAGCCTTTAGACTTTAATTTCCCAGACTCTAGGAAAAAACCCATCATTGGTGGCTTCGAGGGCGCCGTCAGTGGCCAATGCAAAAATTGCATAGTTTCGCTCTGGTTCGAATGCGTTCCAATTTTTTTTATGGATCCAATTTTTTTTATGAGTAGTAGAGTTCAACATTATCAAAAAATATAATATTTTTAAATAAAACTACTATAATCGCAATAAAAATAAAGATAACTATGGGTTTTCTCCCAAAAAGTGGGTTTTCTCCCAAAAAGGGCTTGGTTTAACGTCGTCAGCATGACCTATTCAGGTATTATTCAGATTAGTGCCCATTAAAACCTCTTTAAAATTTGGTCTTTTACCCTCAAAATACGGTTTACCCTCAAAATAC
>NW_018164529.1:218629-219548 GCF_001263595.1 Phalaenopsis equestris
AAGTATAAACTTGAGTCACAATCCACAATCAAGGGTCCTAACCAATGAGACTTCAATTTCCCAGAGAATAATTTTAGCCTTGTACTGTAAAGCAGAACTTCTTGTCCTGGTTCAAAGTTCTTCTGGTTAATCTTCTGATCATGCCTTAACTTTAGATTCTCCTGATAAATTCTATCGTTATCATAAGATTCAATTCTTAATTTTTCCAATTCATTCAATTGTAACAATCTCTTCTCACCATCATCTTTCAAATTATAATTTAATTCTTTAATCGCCCAATATGCTTCATGCTCCAATTCTACTGGTAAGTGACAAGCCTTTCCAAAAATCGATCTGTAAGGATTCATTCCAACAAGAATTTTATAAGCAGTTCTGTAAGCCCATCATGTGGTATCTAGTCTAGTGGATAAATCTATTCTACTAGGGTTTATAGTTTTCTGAAGTATTTGTTTAATCTCTCTATTAGAAGCTTCCACCAACCCACTCCAGCTAACCCACTGGTTTGAGGGTGATAAGAAGTAGAGATTCTATGAATAATTTTAAACATTTCTGCTAATCTCTGAATGTATTTATTCCTAAAATGGGATCCTCCGTCAGTGATAATCATTCTCGGTATTCTGTATCCAGTGAAAATATTTTGCATTAAAAATCTTGAAACACTTTTAGTGTCACAACGAGGTAAAGCTTGTGCCTCAATCCACTTTGAAACGTAGTCAACAGCTATTAATATGTATAAATTCCCAAATGAAGGAATAAATGGTCCCAGGAAATCTAATCTCCAAACTTCAAAGATCTCAACTTCTAACATGAAATTTAGAGGCATTTCATTTCTTCTAAATATATTTCCTACTCGTTGACATCAATCACAAGTTTTTATGTATCTATAAACATCTCTAAAGATAGTAGGCCAATAAAATCC